>NW_027042717.1:0-38902 GCF_036327395.1 Knufia obscura
TGTAGCTCTTTAATCGACGAACAGTCGAACCCTTCATGATTCCTGCGTTCATGTGGATGAGCTAAGCCGACATCGAGGTGCCAAACCGCGCACTCAATTTGTACTCTCTTGCGCTCATTAGCCTGTTCATTTATGTTACAATAAATTTTTTATTTATTTCAATAATTTACATTATTGTTCAGACTATTTTTTCATTTATTTAGATTATTTTTCTTATTAATTTCCGCTAACTCAACCTTTTAGACCAAATGAACCTATTCTTGTTTTAGAATTCAATTTAGTATATTGTAAATTTGATTTTAAATTACCTTTTAACATTACGGATGATAAACCTACAATTGACGAATCGAGATTTAAAAGATTTCCTTTATATTTTAGCTTAAATACTGAACGTGACGCGGTATAACGTCTACTTAATCTACCTCTTGCTTCTAATCTAAAACCTGTTACATGTCTATATTTAAGATCGTTAAATACATTATTTTTCAATATTTTTACATCGTTTATTTGCTTTAGCTCATTTTGCACTTCATTTGTAGAATCTAAAGAAAGTTTTTTTTTATCAATTTTTACTTTATCTTTTATTTTATTAAGAATTTTACGCATTTTTCTTTTATTACGCGTTAATTTCAATTTTACACTTTCAAATAATATGTCACTGTTTAAATAAAAACGATTTAGATTAATTAAATTAAATTCCACATTTTTATTATATAAGTTTTCTAAGTGTTTTTTTAATAAACGTAAAAAAGTATAATTCAATTTAGACTTATTAAGATATATAAGCTGTTTATATAAAAAATATAAACGTAATTTCTTGAAGGTTAAATTTAATAGATCTTTATAAAAAAATCTAGTGTAATTAATTAAGCTTTTAAATGTCTTTATTCTGTAATTTTTATTTTTTTCAATTATATATAATGCTCTTATAAATAAATATTTATCTTTATTAACTTCTCTTAGAGAATATAAACCTTTTTCATATATTGATTTTAATGTTTTAATAAGACTCGCGTTAATTTTTTTTTTCGTTAAAAATTTTTTTAAATATATGTTTTTAAATTTAGATAAATAATTGTGTTTTTGCCTGTTAAATATATATATACTTATATCTGCTATATTATTTGTATGTTTAAACTCACCTCTACTTAAGTAGATTCTATTTGAAGATAATCTTCTTAATCTTAATAATAACCTCTTGCTTCTTAATATTTTTTCTAAGCTTTTATTATATACACTAAAAAAACTTTTTATTATTTTCATAGCAGAAACAGTGGTACTAGGTATTAAATTTAAAGTATTTTTATTATATACGTATATACTATTATTTCATTCTCTAACTGAAGATGGAAAATGTTTAAATTTAATTGTTATAGGCTCAATTAGTTGTTTTTTTATTTGTTTTTTTTTTAATAAATTAATCATTATAAATAGAGAGATAAATTAAGTAACTATATTTGTATAAATATATAAATTACAAAATTTTTATGTAAATTCTAAGAAAAATCTAATTTTATAAATAAATGCTGGATTTTAGTCGTTGAACGTTCTTTGTTTAAAACAAAGTTTCGCTTCAAATTAACTAGTAATCTAGTTTTTTTTGAATTTTACCCAGTTTTAATACATGCTTTTAAAGCATGTAAGGACAATTTTTATCCCTAGCGTAACTTTTTCAAAAATCCAAGACCTTTCCTTTCAGTATCTTGCGATCATATGCCCCGCTTACGCGACTGATCGACTTGTATGTCTCACAGTAAAGCAAGATTTAGCCATTAAACTTTTACAGTATTATTAAATATCATAGTATAGTTATACTACAACTAAAGCATTTTTTTTTTATTGTTATAAAAAATGCTTTATACAACTATTCACCACATAGTTAAAATCTTACTTAAATTAATTTATAATTGTATTTAATACAACAATAGCTGAATAATTAAGTTAAAATTAATCACAAATTAAAATAAAATGTAACTATATATTTATAGTTACATTACGTATAAAACATACGTATTTACTATTAGAAAATTGGATATACCCAGGTACTTTTTATGGGATCTGTGCCCCGCATAAACTGTCTTGTAATCAGTGGACTATAATAAAGTAAATAAAGGTGTCTCATTTTTGTTATATTAGGGGTTTTTTACAGGCCTTACACACCGTAATCTAACGCTTTTACGGCTGTCACCCCGGTGGTGTTCGCGCGGTATTAGTCATTAGCACTAATGTGAAAGGTGATCTGTAAAATCTTTACGTTTTTTAGTAGAAATAATATTATTTCTACACCTGATACGCCTACCTTATACTCTTGTAATTCTTATATTATAGCCTAAATTAGTAACAGTAAAGCTGCAAAGGGTCTTCTCGTCTATCTAGAGGTAAACAGTATCTGCACTGCTATTCCAATTTCACTGAGCCAATCATCGAGACAGCTGTTGTATCGTTACATCATTCATGCAAGACCGCATTTAACGGCCAGGGTATTCCGCTACCTTAGGACCCTCATCGGTAAGGCCGCCGTTTATCGGGGTTTCCATCCAGACCTAACTTTTTAGTTTAAGCCTATCCGTTACCCAGCCGACACCGGGCAGACATCACACTCAATAGTTCGATATATCTTTGCAGAGTGCTTTGTTTTAATTAAACAGTCGTACAACACTATTCCATGCTTCCTCTTTCATAGGTATTTACTACCATACGAGAATGGCCCACCTTATCCCGAAGTTACGTGAGTCAATTTGCCGAGTTCCTTAATGATTGATTACTCAAACGCCTTCGTATTCTCTACTAGCTTACTTGTGGTAGTATTTAGGAACGGTTTTTAATTTTATGATTTTTTGAATTGGATAAACCAAGTAAATAAACCACACAGTATAAAATTTTCCAGAACTAATTTTACTTTAATTAGTTTTGTTTATACTATAATTTCTCATCATTAAATTTTTAATTTAGAGGCCGTAAATTTAATTTTCTTCCTCCAGTACCATAAGCTTAAGGCGAGCTTAGGCAGATTATAATACTTACAATAAATTAAATATATTTCGTTTGTTGTAAGTTTCAGGAAATGTAAACATTTCCTAATTTAATCTAATTTCAAGCTTTAGATGTTTAGGTATGTAACCTTTTAAAACTTATAGCCTATGCTTTTTCGTTACTCATGTCAGCATTATCACTTGGATTATCTGTTTATTTAATCTTATAAAGAACAAATCTTAGATTTATCCAATGTTCCGCTACCCCATAGATAGTTATCTATGGACAAGGTTTCGGTATATTGTTTAGATCCGTTATATTTTTGGTATGATCTTCTTTTGCTTTAAAAGCAAAAACCAGTGCTCTGTTACGAGATCTTTAAAAAATGGCCGCTTCTAAGCCTATTTCCTGATCGTGTAAAAAGACACATCCTTTATTTCACTCAACAATAATTTTGGAACCTTATTAACTCTTGTTCTGGGCTGTTTCCCTTTAGACATACAACCTTATCGTACTATGTCCGATTATTTAATATTAATCTTAACCCTTCCGAGTGCAAAATCTCTCCGATAAAATCTTTACGATCCCCCGATGTATTCAAATAAATTTGATCGAGATCACAGTTCTGTACCTGCTAAGATATTAATTAAATTACCTACTTATATAGGTTTCGCGGAAAACCAGCTCAACTAGTCAGTTTTGTCTTTCACTAACTTACCATCATTCTTCGGATATCTTTACAACGATAACCCGTTCGGACTTTTATAATCCTGATAATGGTAAGATCACTAGTCTTCGGGTCTAATATTAGATACTTCTCATTTTTTCATAATCGATTTCTCTGAAAATAAATCTTTTTTTTCATTCCACTACGATACTCATTTCTACCCTCATCTTTTTAGTTTTTTGGGCTTAGTTTCCTTACTCAAAAAGATTTTTTTTTGCATCTAACATTAACTTGCTGACCCATTATGCAAAAGGTACGCTTTTGTTTTTTATTTAAACTTATCTTAAGCTGCTTATAAAACTACTATTTCATGTATTCCCTCACGGTACTTTTCACTATCGCTTACAAACCATATTTAGCTTTAGAGGAAGGTTCCCCTTTATTCAAACAGAAATACCGTTTTACTTAGAAGCTTTTCTACCTTTATTCACATTTTTTGTAGAATCTCGTTTGATTTATTTTCCTAAAGTTACTAAGATATTTCAATTCACTTTGTTTATATGACCGATCTCTCATAATACGACTTATGTCTCTTGCATACCTTGGTTTATAGCCGACTATTCATAATAATTTCTTTTTATACTTTTTATTTGTTGACAAAATTAAATATAATATATTACTTATCTATTAGGACGTATAATATCTCTTATAGTTTCTTTTTTATTTATTAGTTAAAACATAGGCAATGCGAAATTCAATATATTTTATTTTATATATACTTTTTGTTTTCAACTTTTTAATTGTAAATTGTTCATTTGTCTACTATCTATTTTCAATGCATTTTTTCCTAACTCAAATACAAAACCTAGAGTTAAAACTAAGAAAAAAACTAACATGATTATTAACCCATATATACCATTAGTATATGCGCTAACTACATAGGGATAAACCAATAAGATTTCTAAATCAAAAAGTAAAAATAAAAGAGCAAATATGAAAAAGGATATACTAAATTGAGTTCTATTTTGTCCTAAAAAAGAATGAAATCCACATTCAAATGCACTGTTTTTTTCTTGATAAGGATTGTGAGGAGAAAGTAAGATATTTATTCCTAAAAGTATAAAAGATAAAATAGGTATAAAGAGAAAAAAAAAAGTTAAGCTTGACATATTATTTAGATTTAAAATTTATAAGCAAAATGAAATTGATACGAAAAACATTAGATTTCCTAGAGAAAATTAAATAAAAAAAACATTTTAAATGTTTTTTTTATTTTTGTTATCTAAAACTAATCTCTGCATTAGTTATAGAGCTAGTCCATTATAGACGTCTGGATATCATCAATGGTTAGGGGCGGCGGCTATTTTTAATAGTAAACTTACAGATATTTAAATTAAACTTAGACCTAATAGAATGAGACAAGAAAAAAAAAAACGTTACATTTATAAAAATGGATAGAGAAAATTAAAAAAGTAATAAAAAAAGAAAATTAACACCTATTACACCTCATTATTAAGGTTACCTTTTTTCAAAAAAATAATCTTATGTTTAGGATATATGAAAGTTAATTATTTTGGGTATATAATTAGAAATAAAAAATTATCTAAAGCCCAGCTTTAGGCTTATACTAAACTTTAGTTGTATATAATAAAAAGATTTTTTTTTTTACCATTTATATCTGAACAAAACACAAATTATTACAAACTGTACATTATGCTTTTTGGTTTGTGTTTTATTTCCCATTAGTTATTATTAAATATTATTAGCAGAATGACTTATAAGAGAAAGTAAATCGCACAAGTTTAATATTTCATTAGGTATTAAAATGAACAGTATAACAGCTAGGTTTAAGATACCTAATGTAATAGAGAAAATATTTGATAAAGATATGTCCACGTAAATATAAGATTTTTTATACTCCGGGTTTTCAAAATAGATTGTTTTTATAACACTTAAGTAATAAACCGCTCCAATAACACTAGTTAATACTGCAACTAAAACTAATAATATTTTTCCATTATCTAATGCACTAGTTAAAACCATCAATTTACCAAAAAAACCCACTAAAGGTGGTAACCCTATAAATGAAAACATAGTTATAACTAAACACAAAGATAAACAAGGGTTAACAGCGAAGTAACCTTTTAATTGATTTATTAATTGTATGGGACTATTATTTTTTTCGGATAAGTTGTTAAATTCTGCTGTATTTGTGTAATATAAATACAAATTGAAACCCATGGCTATTATTATCATAAACACATTTAAATTTGTAAGTATATATTGTATAATATAAAATAAAAAAGCCTGATATGAGTCTAAAGTATGTACAATTAAAGCCAGTAGAATAAAACCTATATGACTTATAGTACTATAAGCCAATAATCTTTTTATTCTGGCTTGACTTAAACCTAACACAGTACCTATAACTAATGAAAAAAAACAACTCAAAGATAAACTTGTTGTTCAAGAATAAAATTGTGTAGTTGAATATAATAAAGAGCTAGTATAATGTACTAGTTCTAATAATAATATCAATATAGCAATTTTACCTAAAATTGCTATAAAAGTTGTAACTATCGTAGGTACTCCATCATAGACGTCCGGAGATCATCAATGGAAAGGGGCGGCGGCTATTTTGAACAATAAACCTACAGAGATTAAAAATAAACTATAAAAAAAATAAGTGTGATTATATCAAGCGGAATAATAAGCATATTTTTCAGAATCAGAGATTATAGAATACATTCCATCTAAGTTAGTTAAACCAGAATTTGCATAAATTAAACCTATACCTAATAAAATAAAACAAGAAGAAAGCCCTCCTAATAAAAAATAAGTTAAGGCAGACCCTGTGGAGGATTCAGAATTTCTATGTAAAGAAGATATTATATATAAACTAAAACTTTGTAGTTCTAGACATAAATAAATAGAACCGAGATCTCCACTACACATTAATAAAGTAGCTCCACTTATAGTAAATAAAATAATTAAAGCATACTCTATTATTGTAAATTGTTCTGACATTTTATTTATTATACTTACATATTGTTTTACGCTTTTTAAAAGTGTATCTAATAGAGACACAGATTCTCCTATATATCTCTTTCTAGGATAAAATCCTGTCATTAGCAAAATTAATACACTTATTATAAAAATAAATATATGGAAGCTTTGAGTTATAGCTGTTATATTAAATAATCCTCCATATAATCCTACACCTTTCTCTAAACAGGTAATATGAAAATTAATGCAACAAGAAAATAAACTGTAGAATAACATAACTAGACCTATACGACTATATAAAATAGATGTATCTGGTCTAAATGTCAACCCATTTGAAAAAAGTAATAAAGAAAGAAAAATTAATAGCATTGCGTTATTCAAAAAAAAAAAGTCAATTGAAAATAATAAAAAAAAAAACATTACATTTATAAAAATGAATAGAGAAAATTAAAAAAGTAATAAAAAGAAAAAATTTAACACCTATTACACCTTATTATTAAGGTTACCTTTTTTCAAAAAATAATTTTATGTTTAGGATAAATAAAAATTGATTATTTTGGAAATATAATTAGAAATAAAAAATTATCTAAAGCCCAGCTTTAGGCTTATACTAAGCTTTATTTGTATATAATAAAGAGATTTTTTTTTTATTCTTATCAGATAAATACTTATACAATTTTTATTTCATAGTTCAACTGCTTAAGTTTCAAATTACGTGCTAGGACCATTTATAACTAAATGTAAAACATAATATTGTTATATAATTATTCTAATACTTATATCGGTGGTGCAGCGTTTCCTTGAAAAAAATAATCCTAAAGCCTATGCGGCATCATTACTATATGAAAAAGTATGTTTCAAATAAAAAAAAATGCATTAAATTTCTGGTTATTACCCTTAATAATACACAAATATATATAGAAAAAGTTATACTACATATACAAAGTGTAATAAAAAGTTACATGAGTTGGGTTTTTTAAACAATAGTTTTTTCGTGAAATCTTTATATCTTATGTTAATAAATATAGAGCCCTTTACGTATATAATTGGGTATGTTTATATATAGTTTACTTTAATGTAAATTTAATAAATTTTTACTAAAATAAAGAAAATAAGCAATAAACTAGTTTATTACAAAATATCTTTTTAATAAAAAGGCGACTATTCGAGAAACGACTTGAACGTTTACGGTATCTATCAATAAATCTTAAGATTATCTTTTATACCTTTACCAGCACTCGAATTAAAACCACGATAACTGAGCTAAAGAATGGATAGCTGCTTAAGCTAATGTGGAACTCTGCTTTTCCCGCAAAGTGTATAAACCTTGGGTTTTTACATTTGCTTAAGCAAATGTGGGACTCTGGTCATATAGTTTAATGTAATTCAAGGCCATCTTTTATATACGATGAAGATAACACAACAAACACTTGCGCTTGGATAAAAGCTATTCCAATTTCCAGACCCGAAAAAGCGATTATAAATAATAACGGTATTAAACCCAAAAAAAAGTAAATAAAGCCTTTACTTATAATATTATATGTGAATCCGGATAAAATGTTTAACAACATGTGACCACTTAAAATATTTGCTGCTAATCTTAAACCAAGTGACACATTTCTAGATAAGTAAGAGATAAACTCTATTAAAACTAATAATGGTAATAAACCTAAAGGACAACCAGATGGTACTAATAATGAGAAAAATTTAAGCGCGTGTATTTGAAATCCTAAAATTGTTGCACCTATAACGATTGTAAAACTTATAGAAAAAGTTAAGATAAAATGAGATGTAGGTGCAAAACTGTAAGGTACCATACCGACTAAATTGTTTATTAAGATATAGATAAAGAGTGCACTTATTAAAGGGAAAAACATTTGTCCCTTGTTCGCGTTTATTTGATTTGTAACTATACTTAACACTGTTGCGTATATAGACTCCATCGATAATGATCAACCGTTTGGAGTAATTAAATCATAGTTTGTGGCTAATGTGTATAACATAAATACAATAAAGCTTGCTATTATTAAATATAGCCCTATATTGGTTAAAGATATTTGAATATTTCCCAATAAGTCAGCTTTTAAACTAAATAAATTTCTTATTGTAAATTGATCTAACGGACTATTTGTTCATAAAGGAAATGTGATTTGCATACTTTTTTGTTATTTTTGATTTAGCTTAATATATATATTATTTTTAATAGATCCTGTAAATAATAAAAGAAAACCAACTGTAAGTTAAATGGAAAAACGTAATAGAACTAACTAAAAGATCTAGTCGCTAGACTTTTAGATAAGCATATTTATCATAAAACCTTTAAGATTGTTTCTACTTTAATTGCAAATGGTTTAAATTTATCCCTATCGTACTGTGAAAAAAAAAATTATAAAAACGTTGTATACCGTTTAAAACATAAGGTTAAATATACTATAAATAAAGGATATTACATATAAACTGTTTATTAATGTTACATATAACAGATTTATGTTATAAACATCATCTACAAGAAAAGTAAATACCGGCAACTAATAAATAAAACTTGTTAATGGATTAATCATCCTCTGCATTAAAGGATTATTAAGTTCGAGATAAAAATAATTTGAAAGAGGTCTAGCCTTAGCACTATTTGTGTTTACGCAGTTATATCTCTAAAAAAAGTGATAAACAAAATTATTTAAGATTCTCATAAATAACAAAGGTAATAAAGTGTACCTATTACCTTTATTACCAATGCTTATGCCGGCGAAAGCCTAAATGGCTGATTTTAAACAAGTTATGCATTTGGTTTTTTCTTTTATATTTTCTATGTCTAGATTATTTAATTTAGATATCTTTTTAATTAACCTCCGATTTGGTCATATAATCAGTATAAAAACTTTCCTAAATTTACAGATTGGATAGCGATTGGCATTGAGCTGTGTAATATTCCACATATTTCTGAACATTGACCGAAATATGTACCCTCTCTGTTTAGATATACAGATGATTGATTCAATCTCCCTGGGTAAGCATCACATTTTATACCTAAAGAAGGACAAGCATAGGAATGTATCACGTCTGCTCCCCCTACGATAAATCTCGTATGTGTTAACTCCGGGATTATTACTCTGTTGTCTACTTCCAGCATTCTAAGTTTTCCTAACTCCAGATCACTTTCTGGTACTATGTATGAATCAAATTCCACGAATTCTTCATCATTATTTGTAAAATCGGGGTATTGGTAGCTTCAGTATCACTGATGTCCCTCCCCGTAGATTACTAAGGAAGGATCGATTACTTCATCCATAAGATACAATAGTTTAAAGGAAGGAAAAGCTATTAAGACTAAAATAAGAGCCGGAGTTATTGTTCACACTAGTTCTACTAAAGTTCCGTGATTAACATATTTATTAGATAAACTGGCTCTTTTGTAGTTTATAATTATTGACAGCATTATTCAACTTACTGCAAAAAGTATTATAGCTAAATAAAACATAATATTGTTATGTAGTTCTTCTAATCCTTCCATCTGAGGTGTGGCGTTATCTTGAAAAAACAACCCTCAAGGCTCTGGAGCATCATTATTTGTGTGAGAGAAAACTGAAATACTTTCAAGATATTTGTAATTCATTTAATTATTCTTATTATTCCTTATTTAATATATAGGGCATTTTTTAGTAATATTATTTGTAAAAAAATAAGCAAAAAAAAATTTGCTTATTTTTTGCTTATTTTTTCTTTGGGTTATAAAAGATTCGGCACCCTTATGAACACAATCCTTTATTATGCGGACATTGCATGTATTTTCAACCATTCCTTTGCATTTAAGCACCGCAGAGCGGGACATTTCTTAAGGCCTCTCGGTCCTGTGCCTGGCACAGTCATTAATTGTGTATCCGGATTGCATCGAGAACAACCCAGATTACAACCTCCACTTATTTACCCGTTTATTTGATCATTCCGCTGTGAAGAGAAATTGTGGTGGCTAGCAGAGGTATAATCATGGTTGTTCTGATTTTTTTCATGACCCGCACAGATACATCGGGTGTTCACTCCTTCAGCTTCTGCAAACCCGGAATCACTAGCAGAAGTTGAAGGTTGAATAGTAGATATATTTGATCTATGTAAGGGCGGTATACGGTATGATATGGTCTATCACCCCCAGGAGGAAACTACTTATAATTTAGAATCGTCTAATAGCATATTTGCTAGGCATTAAAGGATAAACTTAATAAAAAAATTAATTTTTATAGAAGTCTCTCTACTTACCTATCTATTATAACTATAAACTATTTATGTGTAAACGTGTTTTAAATAAACGGACAAATCTAGGCAGTAAATATTTCGAAAATGTATAGATTATTACAGTTAAAAGTAAAAAATTAAATATTACTTGATTAACGAAAAAAAAAGGTATAAGTTGAGGCATACTTAATTAACTCTATTTTATACAACCATCGTCTGCATATTGGATTTTTTATTTATCCCCTGCTATTACTAATAAACTCTATTATCTCTTGTATATATTTTATAAAACATATACATTTATACCTTTATAAAAGTAAATATAATAATATATGATATATTATTATATAAAAGTAAATATAATATATCATATATTATATTTACAGGTTTATATTTTAAGTACTAATGTTTTAAGTGGTACTTGCACCCTAGTTTCTTGTCTTATTTAATTGGCTTTCAGCCCTGTTATGTAGATAAGATTAGTTTCGCTTAAAGTTCTGTTTATCTCACACAGTGTAGGTACTTGTTGTATTTGTAATAACTGTTTAAAAGTTAATTTAAATTCGCATCTTTTTTTTTGTGCAAAGGTGAAATTGTAAATACAATCCAATCGGTTACACTAGCTTGAGCCAACGCTTAAAAAAGTAAATAATAAATATGTTATTAGTAGCTACAAAGATTTACACCTACTATCAGATTTTAAATCTTATCCGTGCTATAACAAAAAATGCGTTTTTTATAGGTATATGTGAACATAGAATATTAAAAAGTATTAAAAAAAAAACTAATTAGTATGTTATTTTAAGTTAAATTAACTGTTAAACCCGCTTTATTAATAATGAGATTATAATAATACATTATAAATTTGTTTCACAATAGTCGTAAAATTAACCATTTTTATAAAATTTATTATTTGCTTAAATTTAAATACAAACAATATTAAACTCTTGCGATACCTTATCATTTTTGTGACTTTTCTCGCCTATGCTTGTTTATTCCTTAAACTAATTTAAGGAATAAACATTATTTAAATGTATTTAAATAGTAACCTTAATAAAGATAACTTTTGCCAATAATTATGTAAAGTTTTATGTACAATATGCACTTACAACAGACGCGTTTGAGAAAGGTTGGATTTAACAAAGGCTTGCCTACACAATTCATACTTAAATAATTTTTATTAAGATCCTCAGTAATACACAGAGACATATAGGAAAAGTCATACTACATCCACAAAGTGTCAATATAATATCGCAGATTCTAATCCTAGATGGTGATTTTCAGTTAGATGGTATGCTAATAAACGTCAGAGCCCTGCAGCTAAAAAGGCTGTTCCTATCATTACGTGCAATCCGTGAAATCCTGTACCAAAATAAAAACATGATGAATATGTTCCATCTGAGATAGTAAAAGATGATACAGTGTATTCTATATATTGAAATGCTGTAAAGATTACGGCTAATAATATAGTATACACTAAACCATATAAAGCTCCACTTCTATTTCCTTGTATCAAGGAATGGTGACTATAAGTTACTGTTACTCCTGAAGAAAGTAATATTACTGTATTTAATAAAGGTAATTCAAAAGGGTTAATACTTTCTATACCTAATGGAGGTCATTTTGCACCTAATTCTACTGTGGGTGATAATGCACTGTGGAAAAAAGATCAAAAAATCGCTAAAAAGAATAATGCCTCTGAAATTATAAATAAAGCTACCCCCATGTTCAAACCTCTTTGTACAGCAAGGGTATGGTTCCCTAAGTATGTTGCTTCATTTGTTACATCTCTAAATCATAAACACATAGAATATATTACAGAGATTAAAGCTGTGTATAAAACAATTAAAGCTCTAAAAAAACTATGAAAGGTTAAAACTGCACTTAATGTAAGCGTAAATAGTGAACTACTTGTGTATAATGGCCAAGGACTCGGCGAAACTAAATGGAAAGGGTGGGCCTGAAAATTACTTCGAGTCTCATTGCTCATTAAAAAATCACACCTAAAAAGTAAACTTATTACAAGAGACCTCTTATGCTTTTAAACCTAAATACAATTATTCGAGAAACGACTTGAACGTTTACGATATTTATCAATAAATCTTAAGATTATCCTGTCTACCAATTCCAGCACTCGAATTTTTTTTTTTATTTATACATAAATTTAAGTTACATAAATATGATTAAGGGCCATTTAAAGGAGTCTATGTTTTAGATACAAATTTAAGAAAAACGCTTTAGACGTGTTTCATAAAATATCTATTAAAGACTTAAACTATATAATTACTTATCTGGTTATATATAAGCTAGTTCCTGTTAAATTGTTATGTTTTAACCAAACTTTACAACCGGGTACTTTTTAATACATAACGATAAAAGTATATAAAAACGTAATTAGTGTTAGCACCTGTACTTAAATTTTAGTTATTGTTACTTGTGTTGTTTGAGTTATTTGTAGCACTTTATGCTGCGTCGTTTGAGTTATTTGTAGCACTTTCTGTTGCGTCGTTTGAGTTATTTGTAGCACTTTCTGCTGCGTCGTTTGAGTTATTTGCAGCAATTCCTTCTGCGTAGTTTGAGTTAACTCTAGTACTTTCTTCTATACATTCATCAGAGCAAAATTGACATAGGCAATCCAAACATTGATATTCTACAACATTTACATCACAGTAAATGTTGTCACAATCTGCGAAAAAATATAGTCTTTGCTCATTACACTCTTCACTTACTCCAGGACCGGTATTCTCGTGTGGACAAACACACGTATCTGTTTCACAGTCAATAATAGAGTCTGGACCATCATTAGTAGTAATGATGTCTGTCCCAAATAAAAAATGGAAATTGTACAATAAACTAGATACACTGTAATTTAAACCATCTAGAATAATTGAAGGGTAAATACCTAATAATACAGTTAATATTACTAAAATTAAAAGAAGAGAATATTCTCTTTTGTTTAAATCAGATAAATATGTGAATCAACCTTTGAATATACCACCAAAAATTATTCTATTAAACATAAATATAGTATATACAGCAGATAAAATTATAGAAGATGAGGCTAGTATACCCGCAAATGACAATCTTTCAAATATACCATATAAAGACATAAATTCTCCTACAAAATTTAAAGTAAGGGGAGCACCACAATTACCTAAACATAATATAAAGAATAATATAGAAAAAATTGGCATAATTTGGGCTAAACCTCCATAATAATTTATTGTTCTTGTACTAGATCTATCATATAGCACCCCTCCACCACTAATAAATAAACCGGAAGATACAAAACCATGAGCGAGACCTAAAAGTATACCTCCTTGTATACCTTGGATTACATTACTTAAAATACCCGCAAAATAAACTGCTGCATGTGAAACAGAAGAATAGGCTATAAGTTCTTTAACATCTATCGTTCTTATGGTACTAAAACTGGCATATAATATAGTTATTACACAAATAACAAAGATTATATGTGTATAAAATATGAAAGCTTTAGGTACTAAAGGTAAAATTAATCTAAAGACTCCATATAAACTCAATTTTAATACAATGGCAGCTAAGATAACACTTCCGGATAAAGGTGATTCAACATGAGCTTTTAATAATCAAGTGTTTAAAAAAATAACTGGAGTTTTTACTGCAAAAGCCACAAATATTCCCATAAATAAAAAAACTTGTGTTATATATGCGTAATTCGTTTTATATATAATATCCATATCTGTACTACCAGTTAAGGAGGAAACGGTTATTATTGATAATAACATGAATAATGAGCCCAAAAATGTATATAAGAAAAAATAAAAACTCGCTCTTAATTTATCTGTGGATCCAAAAAATCCTATTAAAATAAATAAGGGTGCAAGTATACTTTCGAAAAAAATATAAAACATTAATACATCTAAAACAGCATATATCAATAATAAACAAGATTCTAAAAGTAATATTATCACTAAAAAATAAGCAGTTTTACTATTAATTGACTTTCAATTAGATATTATAGAAATGGGTGCTATTAAAGTTGTTAATAATACAAAATATATAGACAGACCATCCAATCCCAAATAAAAATCATAATGACCTACTGTATAATGTTCCTGAACGAATTGAAAGTGTTTACTGCTGTTATCAAATAAGAATCATATGATAAGTGATAAAAATAAATCTACAATTGTTACAACTAGTGCAATAATTTTTAAAGTTTTATCATTTACTTTTTTATTTTTCTGGTTTTCTTCATTTATTTCGTGGTTTTTAGAGTTAATTTCACTTATTTCGTAATTTTTTGAGTCTGTTACGCCAAAAACGTGTTTTTTATTGTTTATTGCGTTTATTTCGTTGTTTTTTTCGTTTATTGCACTAAAAAAATCTATCTTTTCTGTGTTAAAGATGAATATAATAAATATACCTAATAGGGGCAGTAATATTAAAAAGGATAATAGCATAAAATTTTATAAAAAAAATTAAAAAGATAATACAGCTTATTTTAGTTACGCCTTAGATGGAAGAAGTTCTAAGCAGAAAATGTCGCTTTTTATAAAGTTACCTTTAGTATTAAAGATTTACTTAAAAAATAAAGCGGATAAAAAAGTATATTTGCACGCTAATAAAACCCTCAAGGCCTTATAAAGTGCAATAGTTTTTAAAGATTTATCATTTAAAAACATCGGGGCACCCAGATTCGAACTGAGAAACTTCTCGACCCAAACAAGACACCTAACCACCCGGCACTACCCCGGATTTACAGAGAATATCCGATTCGAACGGATGTGATTCGATAAACCAAATAAGTTTCAAGCTTATCACCTTAAACCACTCAGTCAATTCTCTTAAATGTAAAACTTGTGATTCTTCCAAGATTTGAACTTGAATAACATCCTTATCAAGAACGCACTTTACCGATTAAGTTAAAGAACCTAACAAGAGCACTCAGATTTGAACTGAGAACTTGAAGTTTGAAGCTTCTGATTTTGCCTTTTAAACTATACTCTTTAGATTTAAAAAATAAAAAAAAATTATGATTAGCCGGAAAAGGAGCGAATCGAACGCCCAAGTGTATTACACGATATTTAGCAAATATCTCGCCTTACCTATAGCAACTTTTCCTTTTTTTTTTGATTAAGTCTAATTTTTTTTCAGACTTTAAAATTTATTTTGTGTTAAAGTAAGAAAAGAAAGCGCGAAAAAAACTGAATAAGGTACTAAGCTTGTATTCGATTATACAATAACTATAAAAATTAACCTATTGGATTTAAATAAGCTTTGAACTGTGAAAAATATATACACTTTCAGAACAATGTCCTACTTTTGCAACTGAAGTAAAATGTGTGTGTTAATAAACTATAGTGGATTAATTTTTTTTTTAATCCTCTCCTAAATCATCGAAAGGATTATATTCTTTGGGTAAACTATCAATATAATCGCTTGGGCTATTTTGTGGCTTGGCCTTTTGCTGTCCAGAAGAGGGTGAGTTTACAGAGGCAGAGGATTCCCCCTTGTTTTCTGCTGGTTTAAGTAATTAAGCATAAACATCTAGTAAGTCAGTTTTTCTTTTATTATACATATCATCTATAGCTTGATTTACTCTTTTCTCCTCCTCTGAATTGCGGATAAGCTCTTTTTTTATAAATTTAATGATTTTTCTTACCTGTTTTCTTTCTATGTATTCCTCAGTACGGTTTGCACCGGAGTCTGAATCGGATACCTCTTCATCAAAGATTGCTTTGAATTTTTCTTTATTCTTAACAATAGCGGCTTGTTGTCTGCTACTGGGAGGTTGTCCGTCTTGTTGATTCGCTAAAGCTACTTCTTGTGCTTTAAGTTCTTTTAGACTTTTTTTAAGAGATAACAAATGAATTTTTAATTGTTTACGTTTTTTTTTCCAAATAATCAGAATCACTTTGTTCTTCATCTGAGTTTGAATTGTTCATTAAAAAGGCGTTATTTTTAGAAAAAAATTTTTTCTGTTCTTTAGGGTAAACTTGGGTATGGCTTCGAATCTCATTGCTGATCAAAAAATCACGCATAAGAAAATTATATATAAAAAGTAAACTTATTACAAGAGACCCTTTTATGGCTTTAAAGCGAAATACAATTATTCGAGAAACGACTTGAACGTTTACGATATCTATCAATAAATTTTAAGATTATCCTGTAATGAATTATAATATATTTTTTTTTGAAATTTCTCATGTTTATCTTTATCTTAATATTATTTATCCCCTTTAACTGTTTGATCTTACGGCTATAGTCCCTCCACCGCTGTAGCTTTTTCACCAAATTTTTACATCATAGTCAAAAAACCTCGATCAAACAGTTTAAGGAGGGTTTTTGGGGGGGGATCCCCCCCACGAGTTAGGCCGGCCTCGATCCGGCATAATTTTCCTCGACAAGGAAACATTTTACCTATTTAAACTACTAACTCTGTGGCCAGTCGAAATCGAATCGACACACTTCGTTTGGAAGACGAACAGTCTACCATTAACTTATGGCCACTTTTTTCTTTTTTTTTGCATTTGGTTTTTTTTTTATATATTTTATGTCTAGATTATTTAATTTAGATATCTTTTTAATTAACCTCCGATTTGGTCATATAACCAGTATAAAAACTTTCCTAAATGGATAGCGATTGGCATTGAATCGTGTAATATACCATAGATTTCTGAACATTGACCGATATATGGACCTTTTCTGTTTTTATACAGAAAATTGGTTTCTGAACATTCACCTAAACATGTACCTTTTATCTTTAAATATAAAAAGAAATTATATATTTAACTAGCCACCAATACCCGAAAATCTTTATATCTTACCATCTTTCATGCATAAACTTCCTTTATTAGCACTTTATACGGCTAGTTAACCTGAAACTCTAGCAACTTGCATGTCTTTTGGTAACAGGTCTCCACCTCTATAATAATTAACGAATTCTAGTTTAGCTTTAGGAATAAGAATACCTACTTTATCTGGCATTTCACTATAAGAATATACAGGGAAATCTAATACTAAAGCAAGGTTTTATTTACTGCTTAAGAGATCCATATTTGTTTTCAATACAAAATTATTGGAATTACCCATTCTTTTAATAAAAAGTTTTACCTGCCCCCGTAAAATCAAAAGATGTCTTTTCTGCTAAATTAATTGCGGGGGCAGAGCCGGTACCGGAAGTTTCGCTAAATACGTTTGTATAGTCGGGCTATTTGTAGCTTAAATATCATTGGTGTTTCTGACCGTAGATTACTAAGGAGGGATCTATTACTGCATCCATAAGATATAATAATTTAAAGAAAGCAATAGCTATTAAAACTAAAATAAGAGCCGGACTTATTGTTCACACCTGTTCTAGTAAAATTCCATTGTTTAAATTTACATTGGATCTAGAGGCTTTTTTGTAGTTTATAATTATTGACAGCATTATTCAACTTACTGCAAAAAGTATTATAGCTAAATAAAACATAATATTGTTATGTAGTTCCTCTAATCCTTCCATATAAGGATCTTGAAAAAACAACCCTCAAGGCTCTGGAGCATCATTATTTGTGCGAGAGAAAACTGAAATACTTTCAAGATATTGGCAATTCACTTAATTATTGTTTTTATTCCTTATTTAATCTATAAGGCACTTTTTTTAGTAATATTATTTGTAAAAATTAAGCGGTTTTACGATTAACTTATTTTAAATACGGGCTTTTGCGAAATATATATTTGAAAGTAGAAACATTATTGAGCTTACACATCAAATATATAAATATGATTTTTTTTACTTATGTATATAATTATTTTTATGGTTATATATAAGCGAGTTCCTGTTAAATTGCATCTCACTAAATAAGGCAAAATATATTTTTTAGTTCGTTTTTTTACTTTTGTAAAATTTTTATTTTCTGTTAAATTAAAAAAAATTATTCTTTTGTTGTAGATAAACATATATTTAACTTGCTCTTGACTTTCCTAAGTTTATTAAACTTTATGCTATGTATATAACACATTTGTATATTTATGTAAAAATAAACCGAGGTTTATATATGATAAAGAGAACTCCGCTCACACCAATCTTTCAAAATTATCCCACTAGTCCAAAATTTCTCTTTCTTAAACTCCCTTTATCCGCACTTGCTAGACGCCCTATAGCAAAAATCTAGGCTTTACGTTTTCTAGTTACAGTACTCCGCACCCTTCAGCTTTAGGGAGCCGGTTTATCTGCTCCCCAAACCTTTAAGGCCCTTGTTTCTTAGTCATTAAATAAATGACATTTAACCTTTCTTTTTTATTTTTAGATGTATCACAGATAACCTTGTTTTTTATCATTAGGTTATAACAGATAAAATTTCATATAACTTTCTCTAATAAGACTAACTACAAGGTATGTAAACGCGGTGGTTGGTATTAAAAGAGTTTGCATTGCACTTTGTAAGCTTACAAAGGCATGTGGTTTGGGTGGACCATTTAAAGTTCATCAAATATAACTAAAACTACATTTTAACAAAGTTTAAAATAAATGCATGATTTATTTATAATAACCGAATACTGAGAAAAACTAATTTTTAATGGATTTTTTAATGCTAAATTAATCTGTATCCATTTCGTTATAGAGATCTTCTATTAATCTTTCGATCTCTATTTCACAATCGGTTAAGATATCACTTGCTTCATTTAAATCTCTTATATCAAATCGAGTATTTAAAGGATTAGTTAAGCTGCTTGTATATTACCTAAAAGATCTGGAATTATTTGACCATATAAATGCTGTAGCTGGTTTAAAGCAATATTATGTTGAGTTGGGCTTAGTATTAGATTTTCAGAACCTAGTCCTCTTGTAATAAAATCTATTGCATCTGCTAGGTTTCTTGCTTAACTCAGTAAAGCAGGAGCATCACTACCAGTGTGCAGCGGAATAAGCCCTATCACATTTATAAGAAAAAAAACCCCGATTAACAGGTTAAAACCGGATATACTAAAAATACCGGTAAAATAGCGCTTTCTTTAGATGAAAGGATAAAAGAATGCGATTTAGGTGGATCTATATATAATAAATACATAGAATATATTCTCTGTAATAAATACAGAGAATATATTACAGAGATTAAAGCTGCGTATAAAACAATTAAAGCTAAAAAAAAGCTATTAAAGATTAAAACATCTAAAAAAAAAGCTATGAAAGGTTAAAACTGAGATTAATGTAGCAGTAAATAACGAACCTATGTATAATGGTCAAGGATTCGGCGAAACAAAATGGAAAGGGTGGACCTGAAAATTACTACGAGTATTGTTGCTCATAAAAAATCACACCTAAAAAGTAAACTTATTACAAGAGACCTCTTATGCTTTTTTGAATAAAAATACAATTATTCGAGAAACGACTTGAACGTTTACGATATCTATCAATAAATCTTATGATCTACCTGTTTACCTCTTTCAGCCCTCTAATTTAAACCACATTAAGATAAACAAAACTGTTTGGGGATATAGGGCACTTTTTACAATATGCACTTACAACAGACGCGTTTGAGAGAGGTTAGATTTAACAAAGGCTTGCTTACACAATTCAGACTTAGAGAATTTTTGTTAAGATCCTCAGTAATACACAAAGACATATAGGAAAAGTCATACTACATCCACAAAGTGTCAATATAATATCGCAGATTCTAATCCTAGATGGTGATCTTGAGTTAGATGGTATGCTAATAAACGTCAGAGCCCTGCAGCTAAAAAGGCTGTTCCTATCCTTACGTGCAATCCGTGAAATCCTGTACCAAAATAAAAACATGATTAATATGCTCCATCTGAGATAGCATGATACAGTCAAATGCTGCAAGCTCCACTTTTCCTTGTATAAAGGACTGGTCACTATAAGTTACTGTTATTCCTTTAAATTTTTTCCTTTTTTTTAGCTTTAATTGTTTATTACTTTAAACTATATTTATTTAAATGTCTTTTTGTTTAATAGTAATAATAATTGATCCTACCATTGCCAATAATAATATAACCGAAGTTATAATTAACCAGATAAAATGACTTGTATACATAATATTTCCGATGGAGGTTATATCCGAAATATCTACCATATTGTTGTCTCAATTGTTTGAAGAAACATACGAAATATGTGTATCTTGTATACTTACTATCTCAAAATTATCTGCTTTATTATCAGAATTGGGTAATATACTGCTTATAGGTATAAAAAAGGATAGAATTGCTATAATAGCTAAAGGTATATTATTATTAGTGTCACCTATAAGTTCTGATACCCTTATATTTATAAGCATTAATATAAACAAAAATAAGATAGATACTGCTCCCACATAAACCAATAAATATGATAAACCAATAAAAACAATACCGATAAAAATAAGATAACAGGATATGTTAGAAAATAATAATATAAGATATAAAACGGACACTATGGGATTTTTAGTTATAACAATTAAAATTCCAGATAGAATTGATATGGATGTTATGATATATAAAAATATTACATGAAAACCATTAAATATATTAAATGTTTCAAATAAAAAATGCATTAAATTTTGATTAAGTTTCTCCTTTCTTTTGCTACGTAGAGATAGAAATTCCACCCTTTTAAGAAAAAAAAACTGTAAAAATCACTTTTATAAATTATCTAATAAAACTTCTCTAATGTGATTATTTAAAAGTTATAGAAATAAATTATTAATTTTTATTCCACTTGCTAAAAAAGTGTATAGATAATGATAAAGGCTATGGAACATTACTACTTTAAAACAAGTATAATTAAACAGAAAAACCAAAAAACAGGACAAAACCTAGGCGAATTTTAACTGCTCTTTCGACCTTGCGGCCTATCTGATGGCCGACTCCGCATAATGAATAAAGATACCTAAAATAAATCTCTTTTGAAGAAACGGAGTCATGTGGAATAACTTATCAGCAAAGTTGAAGATGTTGTACGAAAACATTTTAACGACAAAGTGTTTTTTTCAGAGGGGGAAAGCGCGGTGGTTGGTATTTAGAAAGTTTCAGATATGTTAACAAAAGCATGTTTAGGTGAATTATTTAAAGATTTTTTATCTTCTAATACAGCTAAATCTATTAAACTATTTTCTAGTAAAGTTACAAAAGGAACAATTATTATAAAATGAGCAAAATATAAAGCAGTCGAGATTTGCCCAAATTCAATAAAAGGTGATTCAACGTGTTTTGCACCTAATTGCATTAGTATCAAGAAATTTGCTAAAAATACAAAAAAGGCTATTTTACTTAAAGGTCTGAACTGTATTCCTCTTAAATTAGATAAATCAGTAAAAGGCATTATAAGTAATGCTAAAATAGCAGAAAACATAGCTATTACACCTAATAATTTGTTAGGTATAGATCTTAAAATAGCATAAAAAGGTAAAAGGTACCATTCCGGTACGATAGCAGGTGGTGTCTGCATAGGATTAGCCATTACATAATTTTCACTATCTCCTAACATATTAGGCATGAAAAATACAAAAATGGATAGTACTATAACAAATAGGAATATCGTTATTAAATCTTTAAAGATAAAATAAGGAGCAAAAGGCAATCTATCATAGTTACCGGATACTCCTAATGGATTTCCTGAACCACTTGAATCGTGTAAAGCGATTAAATGCATTAAAGCTAACGCCGCTAATACAAAAGGTAATACAAAATGTAATGCAAAAAATCTGTTCAATGTAGCGTTGTTTACAGAGAAACCTCCTCAAATGAACTCTACTATATCTTGTCCTACTCAAGGTATCGCACTCATTAAATTAGTTATAACGGTTGCGCCTCATAGAGACATTTGACCGTAAGGAAGTACATAACCCAAAAAGGCGGTTGCCATCATTAATATGAAGATTACTGTTCCTATTGTTCAGGTTAACGTTCTTGGTGCTTTATACGATCCATAATATAAACCTCTTCCTATATGTAAATACACTAAAAAGAAAAAGGCTGAAGCTGTATTTGAGTGTAAATAACGTATTAATCAACCATTGTTTACATCTCTCATTATGTGCTCCACTGAATCAAATGCTTCTACAACACTAGGTGTGTAATGCATACCTAATGTTACTCCAGTAATTATTTGTATTATCAAACAAAGGGCTAATAATGAACCAAAATTTCATAAATAACTAATGTTAGATGGTTGAGGTGAATCAATTACGTAGGAATTAACCATTTTCAATAAAGGGTGACTTTTTAATATTCTCATTTTTTTTTTAATTGTAGATTAGGTTATAATTTTTATTAATAGAAACTTTTAATAAGCTTTAAATTATTTAAAGCTTATTTGATCTGTGTGTTATTTTTTTTTTGCGTATATAAATTGGCATTTACGTTTCTAAATCTGTATCGTAGTTATTACTTATACATTATGGTTAATTCTTTTTTATGAATTATAATAAGTCTATTACATAATTTTAACTATCTCCTAACATATTAGGCATAAAAAATACAAAAATGAGTAATATTCCTCATTTTTTATGTAGATTAGGTTATATTTTTATTAGTGGAAACTTTTAATTTAAATTATTTAAAGCTTATTTGATTTATGCGTTATTTTTTTTTTTAGTTTCAATTGTTTATTAGTTTAAACTATATTTATTTAAATGTCTTTTTGTTTAATAGTAATAATAATTGATCCTACCATTGCCAATAATAATATAACCGAAGTTATAATTAACCAGATAAAATAACTTGTATACATAATATTACCTATGCAGGTAATATCCGAAATATCTCCCACATAAAGCAATAAATATGCTAAACCAATAAAAACAATACCGATAGAAATAAGATAACAGGATATGTTAGAAAATAATAATATTACTGATGCTATAATTAACCAGATAAAATATTTTTCCCGATTGGGAACCAAAAATATACAGCCGCTAATAACACTAATTTCAACTTCTATACATAGCATTAAAGTGGGTTTTACCATGCGTTAAAATACCACCATTTGTACCTATTCTGAGACTATTGAAGTCCCCGCTTACCACCCTTTGATCCATGACTACTATATGAGGAGGTAACACCCTATTACGTGACCCCTGCTCAATAACCTGAGAACGTGGTATAAGGAGACCTGTAAGTTGTAGGCTAGAACCTTCTGCATAATTTACACCTCCAAAATACAAAATACTCATAAGGCCTATCATTGAATTATATTCTTGTTTATTTGTAGTCAATAAATAAAAATCTGAATTAGGCTTTTTATTAAGATAAACACGTAAAGGGTCTCTATTACGTTTGTTTTTTCTTCTTGTTTGTTTACTCTCCACTTTGTTATTTAAATTTAAGCTATCTATGATACTTGAAGATAGTATAAAAGTTGCTGCAACTAATATTATAGTTAAAAAAAGCGTATTATACTTTGATATATTTTCTAATATATCACCAAGGTCTAGGTAATAATAAAACAAGATATTTGTTGACATTATATTTTAAAAATTTTCTCCTTTCTTTTGCTACGTAGAGATAGAAATTCCACAGTACTTTTTAGTATTTTTTAAGAAAAAATACTAAAACTGTAATGATGACTTTTATAAATTATTTACCTTTTTTGGTATGGTAATAACATTAAAGATGTTAAATGTAATGATCCACCATATCTTGTTGAAAGTCAACTTAATATTTTTATTCCCGTGGACTAGCCACAGCTCGTGTAATAACCGGTCTAGGATAAACAGAAGGAAATGTAAACCAAATATTTATTAACCCACACGTAACAACAACGTATACCGCGCTGACTAATGTCTCTTTTTTTATTGTTAGTCATTATATCACAGATAACATTTATTTTTTACATTTAGATTTAATGACATAAATCTAAAAATAAAAAATAATAATACAGCTTTTCTTAGTTACGCCTTGGATGGAAGAAGATCTAAGCAGAAAATGTCGCTTTTTATAAAGTTACCTTTAGTATTAAAGATTTACTTAAAAAATAAAGCGGATAAAAAAGTATATTTGCACGCTAATAAAACTTTAAGGCCCTATAAAATGCAATAGTCTTTAAAGATTTATCATTTACTTGGTTGGTTATAGCACTAAAAAAAAATCAATCTTTTATGTGTTAAAAGTAAATAGAATAAATATACCTAATAATGAGCCCAAAAATGTATATAAGAAAAAATAAAAACTCGCTCTTAATTTATCTCTGGATCCAAAAAATTCTATTAAAATAAGGGTGCAAGTATACTTTCGAAAAAATATATAAAACATTAATACACCTAAACAGCACCACAAATATTCCAATTAACGTTTCTAATAAAGTTTAAGGTTTAAACATTAGAACAAACATTTTTATTAATTAATTTTTGACCCCCTGACCCTCTCCTCCCCGATCTTCGCAAGCAGATAGTTATTCTCTGTTGCTTATGCCTAACGCCTTGTCGAGTACTGGTCCTTTGTAATTAAACTAAGTTTCAAATAAAAATTTTTATTTTTTATTTTCTCTTGTAAGTATAATTAAGGCATGAATTATAATTAAAATATTAAATTCACTGAAGTTTATTACACTTACGTAAGAGATTAATCCTATAAGTATATACAAAGCATAATTAGTAACAATACCCGTACTTAAAGAATCTATTTTTTCACTTAAATTTGTTAATTGTTGTTGTAAACCAAAAGGTCCAAATAACTCTACTGCACCTTTATCTAATACTTTAGTAGTTTGTCCACCTAAGTAAAGAACTGTACCGGATATGTATCTATTATAATACATTTCTACTAAAAATCTTTGGTTGAAAAAACTAAATATGTTGTGACCAAATCTAGATAATTTAAAACCAACAAGTAATCTAGGATAGAATTCCGTTAAAGCAATAGAACATATGGTTAAAGTAATTGTAAACAATAAAGGTAATAACTTATAGAAAGTGTTTACCGCAAACTCAGTATCTAACATAAGTTCATGATGAGGATGTATAAATAAAGCATTATCCGAAAAGAAATCTGAACCTAAACCTATAAATAGATCTTTAGTTATATAACCAAAGAATATAGAAAATAAACCTAATATGACTAAAGGTGCACTCATAAATACATCTCCCTCGTGCGCAGATTTATTAAGTTTATAATTAACTAAAGAACCATTAGGATTTGTTAAAAAAGTCAAATAAAGTACCTTTACTGAATAAAGTGTAGTAAACATAGCACCAATTGTTGCAATAAAATATATAATTATACTAGATAATTTGTATTGACCATAAGCAGACTCCAAAATAAAATCTTTAGAATAAAAACCTGTCATAAAGGGAAAGGCAACTAAACTAAGAGAAGCTGTAAGCATAAGTGAATAAGTTAAGGGTAAATATGAGACTAAACCACCATATTTTCTAAAATCTTGATTATCTGCAACTGCATGTATAACTGCACCGGCACATAAAAATAATAAACCTTTGTAAAAGGCGTGATTAATTAAATGAAATAAAGCAATTGTGTAGGAAGATAAACCAATAGCTATAACCATCATCCCTAATTGACTCATGGTAGAATAAGCTATAACCTTTTTTATATCTTGTTGAAATAAACCGATAAGAGAACTAAATACAGTAGTAATAGCACCCACTCATAAACAGAGTAACAGAACAGTTGAACTATATTCTATTAAAGGAGAAGCTCTCATTAATAAATACACACCGGCGGTAACCATAGTAGCAGCGTGAATTAAAGCAGAAACTGGAGTAGGACCCTCCATCGCCATTGGTAATCAAACATGTAAACCTACTTGTGAACTTTTAGCCATAGCACCGATTAATAAACATATACCAACAAAAAAGATAACACTTTCGCTATAAAAGGGTGAAAGTGAAAATACAGTTGTATAATCTACATTTCCAAATGATCATAAAATAGCAAACATACCTACAGTTAATACATAATCTCCTACTCTATTAGTAAAAAAGGCCGCTAAAGAGCTTTGATTTGCCGCGATTCTTGTAAATCAAAAACTAACTAACAAATAAGAACAAACTCCTACACCTTCTCATCCTACAAACATAACTAAAAAATTATCTCCGGTTACTAAGATTATCATCATAAATGTAAATAAACTTAAATAACTGAAGAATCTTTGGTTGTGAGGGTCATGACTCATATAGCCTATAGAATAGACATGTACTAAAGATGATATGATCAACACGGGTATTAACATTGAAACCGTTAAAGAATCAAAGTTGAACGCTCAAGATACATTTAAATACTCTGCATCTATTCACCGGAATAAATGTATTTTCACTGGATTTTTATTTAAACCTACTTCTATAAAAGCTAAAATCGCTAAAATTGTTGTTGTTATAACACACGTACATGTTATTATTTGTGATCCGCTAACTCCGATTTTTCTACCAAAAAAACCGGATATTATTGATCCTAATATTGGTAACCCTATTAAAGCTAGATACATTATTTATTTTCTATAGCTATAGAACCACGCAGTCTATAAAATGCTACTAAAAGACCTAAACCTATTGCAGATTCTGCTCCCGCAATTGCTATTATATATATAGATAATACTTGTCCTAATATATCATCAAAGCTTAAGGAACTTATCAAGATTAAGAAAGTTATAGATAATAACATTATTTCTATAGAAATAAGCATTAATATTATATTTTTTTTATTTAAAACAAAACCTAAAGTCCCAATTAAAAACAAAATTAGTGATAATCTCATTAAAATTTGCTGATTAATAATATTGTTGGCTAATCCAGCATAAAAATTGAACTAAATTAAGATACAAACCTGAATATGATTAACTACACCGAAAACCAAAAATGGAAGAAAAAAGCCAAATGCGAGGGTAAATACTTTGAATTGAACAAAGAACTACTATGCCACAAATAGTGGTTTTACCTTTAAACTATATCTACCTTAAAAAAAAAAATTAAGCAACATATAATAATAAGAATGCCATCATTAATGCAAATAATCCTGTAGCTTCACTGAAAGCGAAACCAAGAATTGCGTAAGAGAATAATTGTCCTCTTAATGAAGGATTTCTAGATACACCTATTATTAATGCACCGAAAACTACACCTATTCCTACACCGGCTCCTATTAAACCTGTTGTTGCTAAACCTGTCCCAATTATTTTTGCTGCTTGTATCATTCGTTTATTTATAACATCTGTCCTACAAAAGAACCTTCTGTATTATTTTTAATAGTAAAAATATCTTATTCTTATCCAGGACTTGAACCTGAATGGGAATATTAGAAGTATTCTGCTTTACCATTAAGCTAATAAGAAATAGGAAGAAAAGGATTCGAACCTTCGACAGCAGAATGCTATTGAGTTTACAGCTCAACCCGTAAACCAACAAACGGACCCTTCCTTTTTTTTTTATCTTTTAGCTTTTTAATTAATTCCCATCTTTTTTCAAATAATAAAAACGGAGCCCGTTTCATTTTTTTGGATAGGAAGTTTTAAGCTAGTAACTGTGGCGTTAGGGTATTTTAAATCCACATATTGACCAGCATATTTTCTCCCCTCAAATTCGAGGCTAGTCATTTTTGTGGACCCATCTAGACCTAATTTTAACGCTTTCACATTGCTACCCTGTGTTGATGACCTTACACTAACTAAGTCAGGTTTTTCTTGTCCTTCTGGCGTTTGTAATTCTCTTAAGAGATTATAACCGCCTTTTTCTAGAGTATCTGTAACATAATAAACACCCTTAACTTTTAGAAGTTTAAGATTTAATAAGGGCTTGTCTAGATTTAGATCAGTATTTTCTGGTGCTTGCGTTACTGGATTAACTTGTAGACCGCTTCCAGAGCCAGATGCTTCACTTGTAGGCGCAGGGTTTAGCGGTTTACTTATATCCATCATTAAATTATTTAAACCTATTTCATTACAATTAATATTAGGCACTTCTCCAATAAAATCCATTTGATCCAACATATAAAGATAAGAGAAAGGATGATATAAGGCCATACATAGTAATTTGCATCCTTCTCATAAAACTATATTTGTTGGTAAATACTTGTGAATAAAATATAATTCAAGATCTTTTAAACATGCTATGTTAAAGAGAACTATAATAAATATGTGTAAACGTGTTTTAGATAAACGGGCAAATAGAAATAATATAAATTTTCATAAAATATAGATTATTACAGTTAAAAGTAAAAAATTAAATATTACTTGATTAACGAAAAAAAAAGGTATAAGTTGAGGCATACTTAATTAACTCTATTTTATACAACCATCGTCTGCATATTGGATTTTTTATTTATTCCCTGCTATTACTGATAAACACAATTATCTCTTGTATACATTTTATAAAATATATACATTTATACCTTTAGATATTATATAAAGGTAAATAGAATAATGTATCATATATTATATTTACAGGTTCATATTTTAAGTACTAATGTTTTAAGTGGTACTTGCACCCTAGTTTCTTGTCTTATTTAATTGGCTTTCAGCCCTGTGATGTAAATAAGATTAGTTTCGCTTAAAGCTCTGTTTTATCCCACACAGTGTAGGTACTTGTTGTATTTGTAATAAGTGTTTAAAAGTTAGTTTAAATTCGCACCGATTTAATGTGCAAAAGTTAAATTGTAAATACAATTTAATCGGTTACACTAACTTGAGCCAATGCTTAAAAAAATAAATAATGAATATGTTATTAGTAGCTACAAAGATTTACTTTTGCTATCATATTTTTGGCCCTTAGGCCTACCAAGAGAGGGAGTTGAACCCACACTATTAACGCATGAAATTAATGTTCTAACCAGTTGAACTATCTTGGCTATTTACGTATGTTTTTCATACATTTTTTAAGGCTAGAATGATTTGAACACTCATCTAAGCTGTCATGAGCAGCTGGCTCTACCGATTAAGCTATAGCCTTTATAACTTTAATATTGCATAAAGTTCTATAATTACTGTTTATTTATATATAAGATCTGTGGGACTTGAACCCACATTATAACGATTAAAAGTCGCATGTTTTACCCATTAAACTAAAATCTCTCCGTACTAAACACGAGCGTAGTAGTGTTTTTACGCCTTTAAGATGACTCGAACACCTAACCGAAATATTAACAGTATTTTGCTCTACCTTTGAGCTATAAAGGCTTAATTTTTTTATAAATTAATATCATTTTTACTTAGGAATAAGGAAGAATCGAACTTCTAATTGTTGATCTGCAATCAAAATGCAAACCTTTTGCAGCTTATTCCTTTTTGGAGAAAAGGACAAGAATTGAACTTGTATTAAAGTGTCCGTAGCACCACGTTCTACCAATTAAACTACCCTTTCCCATCACGCAATTCTACTTATAATAAAAAACTTTTATGTTGGAGCGATTCGAACACTCAATAGTAAATACCAAAAATTTATGACTTACCGATTAGTCGACAACATATGACCAAGTTTTTGTTACTCTTTTTCTCGCTCGCACTTTTGAAATAACGGCTTTCTTAGTTATAGGTGACAAGACTTGAACTTGCAAAGTAAAAACTATTCCGTCCTAAGCGGAACCTGGTTACCAATTTTCAGCACACCTATTCTATGTGCTCGAGGTAAGATTTGAACTTACAGCCTAAACATCTTCAGTGTTCCGCTCTACCAAGTTGAGCTTCTCGAGCTTATGTTTGTGTTTTAAATATTGTAAATATAAAGTAAAATAATCTTTTTAAGTATTAATTTTATGATATTAATTTTACAATATAAAAAATCTTATGCTTTAGATCTACGCAGGGTTGATAAGCCCATCTTTAAATATAGCCATTGCTTTATTTACAAATAGTTTATATATCGGCAACTTTTACGGGTTTGGAGCTTTTAAGTGCCATTATATTTTTAATCTAGCCTGTGACTTTTACCAAAAAAAAGGTATGTATGTACCGGTGATTAAATAGCTATAATATTGCATTTGCCACAATGAAATATTCAAAGGTGGAAACCATTATTCGCACGAGCTCCACTATAAGAAAAGTGGCAAAACAATACACTGTTCCTTGTGTGTTTCACCTACGCGATCATGCAAAAGAGATCGACTTTCTTTTTCGTCACATGGCCGAGCACGAACCAAGAAGTTCAGTCTAAGCTTGAGAAAAAAGTTTCCAATTTGAATGAAAAAAACACCACAAAAATATTTTGTTTTTAGCTGCGTTTGTTAGCCTTTTTCAACAAAAGGTCTAACTATACAACATTCCTTACTATTAGGCGTCAAATGTTTTACAGATATAACCATTCGTTTAAAACAACATTGCAATTTATCGCGTACAATATTACAAACGTAAAAATTTTTGATCGTTTTTTGTCACATGAAAACATATCTACCTCTAATTTTTCCATATAATCGCGCAATTGAGTAAAAAACCTGCTTTAAAAAAATAAGGGAAAAATTGAATATATAGTTTTTGTTTTTGGCTAAAGATTAAATTAGACTTTTAGCCTAATCTGGAGATATTAGGAATTGAGCCTAAAATTACGAAGTGCAAGTTCGTTGTTTTACCAGTTAAACTATACCCCCTTTTTTTTTTTACCCTTTTTTTTTACCTTTGGCGTTAAATGTATACTAGCTATCATCACTAGAGGAAGAAGGGTATCCATAAATCGCTCTATCTCGTGCTATTGCCTGATAAACAGGTAAAGAGTCAATAAACACTCGACAAGCAAGACAAAAAGCACAGCCACAATCATTACATTGTCTATTTGGATTATATCTAGTACAACCCAGATTACAACAACGACGTATACCATGTACACTATCGTTCCGTGGTGAAATGTTATTGTGTGTGCAACCACAGCTATCAGCATGATGAGTAATATGTCTAGAATGACCCGCACAGGTACACCGGGTGTTTACTATATGCCCCTCAGAAAACCCGGAGTCACTATTGGACTCATTTGAATTTGTTGGAGGTTGAGGAGTAGTTTCACGTGAAGCGACAGCCGCTTCACCATTACCAGGTGTACCACCATTACCAGGTGTACCACCTGTACCACCTGTACCACCTGTAGCACCTGTACCACCATTACCACTTACGTTCTCATAACCACTCTCACTACTGGAGTCGGATTGTTCACTTACGGGCTCGGTGTCACCCATATAACCTGATTCATCTGTAATGTTGCTTAATAACTAACAATACTACTGATTTATTTTCTTTTAAGCATATATCTGATATTATACATATAAACATAAACGCGAATCTCAATCAAAGAATTCGTATTAATGGATCTTTAGTGTGCAAATCAATATATGTTCTTCAAAATGCTCTATTTGCTGCAAGAGACACATTTCTAAATAAGTAATAAATAAACTCTATTAATACTAATAAGGGTAATAAGCCTAAAGGACAGCCAGAGGGTACTAACAAGGAGGATAATTTAAGCGCATGTATTTGAAATCCTAAGATTGTTACACCAATAATTATTGTAAAACTTATATAAAAAGTTAACAGGAAATAAGATGTGGGTGCAAAATTGTAAGGTAAACCCAAAAAGGCGGTTGCCATCATTAATATGAAGATTACTGTTCCTATTGTTCAGGTTAAAAAATTTTTATTATTTTCATAGCAGAAACAGTGGTACTAGGTATTAAATTTAAAGTATTTTTATTATATACGTATATACTATTATTTCATTCTCTAACTGAAGATGGAAAATGTTTAAATTTTGTTCTAGTGTTTGTAGCCAATTGTTCACTTATTTGTGATCCTTTTTCAATATTTATCTCCTTAAAAAGATTTAGGGTCAAGTATGTTAATGTTAAGATTTTTGACATGATTTTTCTATTTATTAGTTTATTATGTATCAAGTTTAAACTCAATCGTTTCTGAAATACTTATTTCATACGTTATTAATGTATTTGAAAAAAATACGTTATTATGTAAAAGGGTGCTGTACTTTTCATCATTTAAATTATTTAATATCTGCGTTATTTTTTTTTTACGCATATAGATTCTTATTGTAAATTGATCTAACGGACTATTTGTTCATAAAGGAAATGTTATTTTCATGGATTTTTGTTATTTTTGATTTAGCTTAACATATATTATTTTTAATTTATCCTGTAAAGGATGAAAGAGAACCAACTGTAAGTTAAATGCGAGTATTCGAGAAACGACTTGAACGTTTACGATATTTATCAATAAATCTTAAGATTATCCTGTCTACCAATTCCAGCACTCGAATTAACCCTCATATCAGCTAAATAAATAATTTCTGCTTTAGATATTCTGCTTTAGATAATGAGGGAACACTTAAGTGTGTTTTTTTTTGCCCTGCAAAAAACAAAGAGCCTTTAGGATCCGGTTACCTTTCAGGTACTCTTTGTTTAACACTCCCTACGATGGGGCCCCATCGCATACTCCCCTTTTTTATAATTTATTCCGTTAAAATTAAAAGAATAAATGCTCCACCTACCCAATTCCTTTCGTACAATGGGTAGGGTCTGTTTTTAAGATATATTAATTTAGCCTTTTAAACGTCCCAATTTTTCTTTTTTAAACTTTAAGTTTAATTTAAAGTAGAAAAATAGAATATTTAATTGCATTTGTTTTTAAGGATAATAAATCCCGTGCAATTTCCATTACACGAACCATATTTCGACTTAACACCAATTGAGATCACGCATACGAAAATTACAAACCAAATATTACACAACTACTTAAGTATAATTACCATCAACTTGCAACCAAACTTATTGCGCATACCCCTTTCAGCGCCTGACGAGTAGTTAGTACCCATCTGAGATTAAATTCACCGTGACGTGGTGATTCACGATTACTAGTAATTCCATATTCATGCAGTCGAGTTTCAGACTACAATTCACGAATAGTTATGTCCAATTTTGAGGATTAGCTCCATTTCACAATATCGCTTCCCTTTGTAGAGGCATATGTGGCACGTCTATAGCCCACACTCATTAAGGCCATGATGACTTGTCTTGATCCCGTTTATCTTATCCAATATAACGGTGAACTGCTTTATATATAAAAAATAAAACATGGGTTTTCGTTAATTAATGGAACAAACCAAAATCTCACGACATTAACTGAAGACAGCCGTGCAGCGCTTGTAAAAATATTCAAGAGGTGGTAAGGTTATTCGCGGACCATCGAATTAAATAACATACTTCACTACTGGTTTCAGATACGGTCTAATGATTTCAATTTCGGCGTTGCCGCTCTACTCATGAGGTGGAATGCTTACACTTTCATTTATAAACTAGTTTCTAGTCTATGGCACTCATAATTTTCTCCAAGGACTACTAGGGTATCTAATCCTTCTCGCTCCCCAAGGCTTCGTCCCTCAACGTCAGTTTCTACATAGAAGATTGCCTTCGCTGCTACCCGTCTTCCCTGTGTCAATGCATTTTATTGCTCTTCAGGTAATTCGATCTTCACACATAAAACTCTAGAAAATTAGTCCCTACTAAGGCTTGATTTTCCGTCTAGGTACCCTTTAAACCTGCTAAAGATGAATAACACTTGTCTTCTACGTATTACCGCGACTGCTGGCACGTAATTTGGTCAAGACTTATAGATAAAAATTAGTCATTATAAATTTTTTATCTAGAACTTTAGACGACTTATTCGTTTTTCATTCCTCCAAATTGCTGGTTCAGTCGTTAGACCATTGACCAATATTCCCCACTGCTGTACGTTACGCATTGGGCTTTTTTCATACCCAATGTGGTCGATCGACCTCTCAGTCACGACTACCGAAACCCGAGCTAGATTTAACTATTACTCTTTCGGGATACACTAACATCTTAAAGCGAAACTTTCTATTTCTTTCTTTTTATAAGGGATCTTTTCATCCTTACTTCAAGGCAGCTAGCATATCAATACTCACCTGTACACCACTACTAATAATATTATATAACATATATATACTAAATTAGTCGTTCGATTAGCATGTGTCAAGCATTTGGACAGCGTTCACTCAGAGCCATCATCAAACTCAATATTTGTAATTTTTTTTTTTATTATTTCGTCATTGGTTATATCACAATTAACGTTTTTTTTTTATACTTTTTATTTGTTGACAAAATTAAATATAATATATTACTTATCTATTAGGACACATAATATCTCTTATAGTTTCTTTTTTATTTATTATTAAATATGTCACAATTAACCTTTCTTTTTTTTTATCTATCACACATGACCTCTTTTTTTCGTAATTAGATATATCACTACTTATTTTTTTTCTTTAAAATTATACGAGGGTTTTGAAAAAGTTTTTAATATACACATATATTAAAAAGGTCGTATGTCTGGAGGGTTTGGTTGGGAATTTTGATATAAACCTTATAATACAAAAAAGTTAACTGAAACCAAGTGTAATGTCAATACTATACAAGGTAAAACCACAATAAATGCAATTATTATAGGCAATAAGATTGTTCAACAATATGACATAAGTTGATCGAACCGTATTCTAGGGAAAGATGCTCTAACCCATATAAAAACAAAGATCATAACACAAGCTTTCAGTCCTAAATTAAGACTAGTGTTTAATCCTTGAATTATTACGAATAATATGTAATAATCATAATCGGCGTAAGAATTTGTTAAATATTGTGCTTTAACGAAATCTCATGTGACTATATCCAAATAACCACCTATAAATAGTATACAAGTAAATATACAGATTAATACAATACTAGCATATTCTGCTAAAAAAAAAATACAAAAATAGCCGCAGAATGTTCTGTCATAAAACCAGATACCAATTCTGACTCTGCTTCTGCTAAATCAAATGGAGCTCTGTTTGTTTCCGCTATAGCGCCGATAAAAAATATTATAAATACAGGTAATAAAGGTATTAAAAAAAAAACCGTTTTTTGAGCTTCTACATTTCCTGTTAAATTTAAATTACCTGATAATAAAAGCACTAATAATATAGCAGAACTTAAGATTAATTCATAACTTATTAATTGTGCTGTACTTCTCAGTGAACCTAAAAAAGCATACTTAGAATTCGCTGATCAACCGGCTAATAATATACCATATGTTGAAAGGGATGAAACAGCTAACATATATAATATACCTAGAGGCATATCTCCAATTGTTAAACCTGGACCATATGGTATTACTGCATAACCTAAAAGGGAAAATATCAAAGTTATTAAAGGACCCAAGAAAAATAAGATTAGATTAGCTTGTGTAGGAGATACGCATTCTTTTAAGAGTAGTTTTAATGCGTCTGCGAATGCTTGCAATAAACCATAATACCCTACTATATTTGGTCCTAATCTTCTTTGCATACTTGCCATTGTTTTTCTTTCCGCTACAGTTGTAAACGCTACTATTAAAAGAGCAGGCACTACAACTAAAATTACTTCTATTATTGATATTAAGGTTTGCATATTTATATTATTTATCTCTAACTTAACTTTAATAAATCTCTTCTATTAATATAAGTTTAATTTAAAAACAGGATTATTCATGTTTAATTTTACATAAGACCCTTTTAAAGGGTATAAATATGGCATCTATTTTTTTTTCTTTGTCGTTCTCTAAAAGGTTATAACCTTTTAAAGCAAAAATCTCCTAAAATCTCTATCCTAAAAATATTTTTTCAGATAGGGAATTATGTATTCTTTTTTAGTTTTTTCCTAAACTCTATCATTTATTCACGATTTTGCCCACTTAACCCCTTACATCTACAGTTAATTAAGCCGACTTATGAATAAATATTCTAAGTAAATTTATAAACATATCTGGACTTATTGCAAGTATAACCCTAATATATGTAGTGAATAAATAAAATGATGAAAGAGAAAATACACCATTTTACTAGCCTAATTATATTGTAGTGCTGTTGCCAAGCGCAGTGGTTGGTATTATCATATACGGAAATTAGGAAAATCACCTTGTAGTGAAGGCGATTTTCCGACACTCGTTTCAAGTATAGAGCACAAATCTACTAAATGATTTGTTGCACCTATGTACATGTTTGTTAATAAAGAAATGTATCTATAGTCCGCTTCAGAGACTATTGCTTGGATTGAGGGCAGGAATATGTTACGAATAAAAGAGATGATTGATTGATTAGTCTGTAAAAAACTTTTTAAATATGCTATAACTCAGATAGTTTCATCGTTAGTTCTACCAGCGTTATCGATAAAAGAAGTAACGTGACCTATTAAAGATGTGGTGCTATTTATTAAGGTTCTGATAATGCTAATGACTTGTGAAGGATCCACGTTTACTCTGGAAGAAAAATACCCAATAAAGAAAGCAGAAACTAAACATTGTACACCAGTTTTAATAAAAATTCACTTCTGTAATCATATTGTACCAAGCGCAGTGGTTGGTATTAAAAGAGTTTGCACACTTTGTAAAGGTAGGCTAACAAAAGCATGTGGTTTGGGTGGACTATTTAAAGTTCACTCAATTGAACTATAACTACGGTTTAATAAAGTTTGGAATAAATCACTGAAAAATTGAGGTGTTAATCAAGGGTATCTAGATGTAGCGTTTCCTTCTACAAGTTGTACGTATACTATGTATAAAAACAGTCCAGTGGCTACTACACTAATAATTGAACCAAAACTACTTACATAATTTCAGCCTGCAAATGCATCCGGATAGTCACTAATTCTTCTTGGCATACCTTGTAAACCTAAAAAGTGTTGAGGGAAAAAAGTTACATTTACACCGATAAACAGAATTAAAAAATGTACTTTACCTAACTTCATGTTATAAGATAGTCCAGTTATTTTCGGTATCCAGAAATATCATGCACTAAATAAAGCAAATACTGCTCCCATACTTAATACGTAATGGAAATGAGCAACTACATAGTAAGTCTTGTATTAATTTTTATATATTAAGGTGCAGTTTTTTAATTGTTAATTAATGTTTATATTTATATTTAAAACTAAATATAAATATGAATAAAATAAAAAACAAGTAAGTTTCCTTTTTATCTAAAACAAACTTTTATAAAGTTTGCCATACAACACTGCTCACGCAGTGGATCGGACCATAACTTATCTAATCATTTAACTTAATAAACTTTTGATTGTCACGTTTGGCCTCTACGGATCCTACTTACTAAAAATTTAGCTTTGGTTTCCACGGTATTATCTTATATATTTTACGGTTTTCCGCATTAAGAAAACATATAAGACTTCACCGTTAGCAAAAATGAATTTTTACCGAAAAATGTATGAAATTTTTCATGGTGACAAGACAACACGACACTTACTTAAGAATTTTTTGATTGAATTTTTTTAATGACTCTGATTTTTCACCGAGTAATGGGTAGTTAGTACAATGAGTAGTTATTTTTAATAATACTTCTCTTTTATATACCTCTATTAAATAGAAATCACGACAAGGTTTTCTAACTTTGTTATTTATCTCAAAATACTGTTTAATAGCCTCTATTAAATAAAGATCATTTTTTTGTGCTATTGAAAAGGAATGATTATTAGATTTTCGTATTGAAAAACAACCTTCCGCTTCAATAAACCCAGATAACCATTCACTAAAATAATTAAGAGTATTAAAATTAAATTTAGCATTTACAATAGTTAATTGTTTATCATATTTAAGACTTCTATTTAATAAATAAGCTTTTACTGAGGTTTCAGTTAAACATGTTTTTAGAAATGCAAGTTGACAAATCTTATTAGAAGTTAAAGGGGGATAAATATCAAAAATTTTTATAATTTCCTCAACTTTTTTTTTATCATTAACTACTCAAATAACATGCTTTTCTTTACCTGTTATTCTTACCGTACCACCTATTACCTTGGCTATTTCAATTAACATATTATAATTAGATTTTAGATTAGATAACTTTATAATTAGTCTGTATTGTAAGATTTGTTTACGTCAATGATTTACTTGAATGCTTCCATCTCCGTCCATCAACCCTACTCAAAACATTTTTATATATTCATTATAATTATTTTTATTAAGATAATAGTCAATATAAAGGTTAGTACCTGAAATTTTAGATTCACTCGGGCTCATAATAAAAAAACTCAATATAATTATATAAACTATAAAACTTCTATCGTGGAATGCTATATCAAGGGACG
>NW_027042718.1:0-38367 GCF_036327395.1 Knufia obscura
AGATACCTAAACTTAAAGAACTAAATTATTATAAATACTTATAAAGTTATTCTACTTTATATACGCTAAAGTCGTTTTACCGTAAATTAGTATATAAAACGCGAAGATCGCGTTTTTATTCGCTAATAACTCTTTTTCTCTTACTCTATATTAATATTCCTGAGTTTACACACTTTAAACTTAGTAGATATTAATAGATAAGCTTAGTACGTTAAAATAGAGTAAATAATGATGAAGTTAGAAATTACGATTTTAGCGTTTTAAGGTGGGAATCGTGACCGGATACACTAATGACCGGGTAGACCAGGGTCGAACTTAACTCGGAAGTAAGCATGAATAAGCTTTCGGGAAGGGTTCCATCACTTGTCCATGCCAAGCCTAAGGTAGTACGGTTTGTTTTTGAACGCTCGAGCAGCTTGCAGAAAGAGCCGCATGAGAATCAGCTTATAACATACGGGCTAGCAGCAACGCGAATGCCCGTTGGAACAACGTCAGTTTCAATTACAATGAATGACTATCTGGTACTATATCTTAACGCCATACATTTCACTACCTCGCTCACAGGTCGATCAGACTTCCACTCTGCTGGTTCGGCCGCGACCCAAAGGGATTGCTCTGCTGACCAAATCCACCTCCAAATCCGCCGGCAGGACCAGTTTGTGCAGGCATCTGCTGGCCAAGCCCGCTTTGGTTCTGAGCATAGCCTGTGGTTTGTTGAGTGAAGAATGGGTTTGTACCTGTCTGAGCTGCTCTGAGCCGGTCCATACCTCCACCAGCTGAGTTGACGAAAGTGCCTGGAGCTGTATGCTGAGCGGGTATTCTCATGTCACCTGTGTTACCAAATGTATCTTGACCTTCGCCAGATGCAAGAAGGGCGTTGAGTCTTGCTCTTTGTGGATCCAATTCTTGCTTTGGCTGCTGTTGTTGTTGAGGCGCTTGAAAGGTCGAGATCGGGTTTGGCTGACTGGGCTGTTGGAACGCTGTAGTAGGTTGGGACTCGTAGAGTGTGCCGAGCGATGGCTGAGTGTTCGTTCTAAATGGTGATTGCGATTGCATCGACTGTTGTGCCTTTTGCGCGAACGGGTTATTTGAGCCAGTGGGCATCGGCTTGAGCGAGTCAGCCTGATTAGCATTCGAAGCCCAGGGGTTGTTCGTGCCCGGCTGCAAGCTCTGTTGTTGTGGTTGCGGTGATTGCATGCCAAAGACATCATTCTGCTGCTGGCCGTACGGATTGTTGTTCTGGAAAGCAGTTTGCTGCGGCTGAATCGTGCTTTGTTGCTGCAAAAATGGCTGAGTACCCATCTGGTCGAATCCAGTGCTGTTTGAGGGGAAACCCGTAGGTTGCTGCTGGAAGCCGTAGCCGTTCTGGTAACCGGTTGGCTGAGCATATTGGTTGTTCAGGAAGCCAGTGCTCTGTGGCTGTTGCTGCTGAAGTGGATTGCCGAACCAGTCGACGGCTGGCTGTTGCTGATAACCTTGGTTGTAGCCTGTTGGCTGTGGTTGGCTAGGAGCTGGAGTATCGTCGAATAAGGAAGCCGCATTCTGATCTTCCAGCTGTCTGCGCCGGAGTTCCTCTTCTTCCTTGCTCAGCTTAATGGCCTTCTGAAGATCATCATCTTCGTCGCGCGCAGGTAACGCAGTCTGACTCTCGCGCTTCCTCCTTTCTTCGTCTTCGTATTTGCTAGCTTCTAGGGCAAGGCGAAATTCGGCATCGTTGTCATCAAGTTGACCGGATCGTCTTCTCGGGCGGGCCTGTGGAGGTGGACCTGAGATAGCCTGAGGGGCGTACTCGTCAATACCAGAGACTCTAGTCTTCCACAATTTGCGATCGGATCGTTCGCTGCGTAGGCGATCTTCGTCGAGAATGAGGGAAGTGAGCTCCTTAGCTGAAATGCGGACATTCTGGCCAACGTCTCTGCCATCCTCATCGATGTAGGTGAACTCTCGGAGTGTCTTAATGATGTATATGTTCTTGCGTGCCCAGGTGACGACCAGTTCCGAGCCTTCGTGTAGGCAGTAGTCGAGAACTTTGAGCGATTTGAGGACGTGTCGCCAGTTCTTGCCTTTATCGTTCAATCTCTTGTCGAGCATGTCCATAATCTCATAGAAATCACTAGGACTGCAATTGTCAGCGCGGCTCATGCCGGATGTGCAGTGTAGCTTACTTGTTGAATGTTAGAGCTGCGATTTCAGCCATGTCTGTCCCGGTCGGGCCCCATGGATCGTTCGAGGTAGCTGGAACCTGTCAGCATGCTGCTTGTGGTTGCGCCGGAGCTTCTGAGCGCACCATTTCGAACTTTGACCTGGACGCTGCTGTAGCCCTTTGTGACATTCTTGACACTTCTCACGACTTTCGACATGCTGGACCCTCGTCTACCGGGTACTTCTGTGACTGTGTTTCTTCTGCTGGGGTCGCCGATTGAAGGAGGTAGTGCAGTCGCGTTTGTAGAGTCAACGACTGCGATGGTATTTCGGCGCGAGTAAGGAGCTGCTTGACCGAACGAGCGTCGTGGCGTATCAACAACAACAGATCGTCTTCTTCCGTCAGGATCGATTACTGTACGCACGGTGGGGAGAGATGGGTAAATAAGAGGAGTAGCGAAGAATGCCAGCGCGACGACGTTGACTTAGACGACGTGGGTGGTAAGAGGTGAGTGGCTTGGTACCAGTTTGGCTTGGGCCGTGCTGATGAAATTGCGGGTGCCGATTAGTATTTCGGTGACAGCTGGAGTCCAATGACGTCGCAATGGAGTCTGGCAAGTATGCCTCAGTAGCCGCCGTAGTGCTTGCGCGAAATATAATGCGAGTACTTGAAGTAGAGCTTTACTCGTATGAGCAACGACGGTGATTTCAAACTCTACAATAACAAGTCGGGAGGCAAAAGACTGCTGCACGTCCATGACAGAGGCGACATGATAAGCGGAGAAATTGTGGCTTGGATACAGCTTCTTGCGCATCAAACCACTTGGCACCATTTCATTCAAGCCCCTCCGACGATGCCGAAGTTTGCCTTTCTAGAATTACAAGTATTTGCCCTGCATAGGGCGTGCATTCGACCGATTCGTCTTCAATGATGAGAGCATGACAATTCCTGCCTTGCACACATCAACATGAATTCAGCAGTCGCACCGACCCAGTCTCCCGGTAGCATCTTCACAAGACCTGTGCGCCTCCGCTCTTGATACCTGGGCTTTGCTCACGGAGCATGCTAGATCAGCTGCTATCCTGCTTGTAGAGAATTGAAACGAGTTGCCAGCAGTGCTGGATGCTAGCCACGGCCGCAGTCTGCACGTGAGGGCAATAGGGAGCCCTTGGCAGAAGCTGGTACTTATTGGTAGAGGCAGAGTATCAAATTTAATGTCTTTTACTCCGTATGATTGTCGAGAACGCTTCAACCACCATTCGTGTGACCATTGACTGGCGAGTAGTTGATACTTTTGCTCATCCCTCCTACAACAGCGTCAAGTCTCTTCACGAGTTGATGCATCTCCCTCCTCTTTGCTCTCCTCGCCTTCTCCATCTCGTCAACTTCGGCAATGAGTGTCTTGATATCCTCAGCCTGCTGACTCTCGTCCTGGTCAATGCCCGGTAACTTTGCAATGAGCTGTTGAATCTGCTGGGTCTTCAAGATCAGGTCTTCGGCAAGCTCATTCTGGGCCTCCTCGAAGGTGCGGGGATCCTGAGGCTGTAGCGGATATGGTGCCTTTGTGGTATCTTCTTCACCTGGCAGTCCCTTGGGTGGTGCAGCTAAATCTATCTTTTGGCTCGTGAAGCGTAAACCAGGGATTTCTCGTGGAGGCTGTAGCGGGTGTCGCTGACTGAGATATGAGTAGGTGCTGAAATGTTGGATCATCAACTGATCCACCTCAGTCTGCAGTAGCGACACCACGTCCGTAGGCATCTTGCGACGTTGAGTATCGGATAGTAGTGTAGAGTACTCCCAGAGTGCTCAAAATAATGTCCGACCGTAATCCTTGTAGTTAGAGCACATGCGCTTTCGCATGTGTCGCGCAATGCGATAAGGAGCTTAATACGTCGCCGCTTTGATGAGCCAACTTGAACTCGAGCCAACCGGGGTTCTACGTCACCCACTAGTCTCTTCCTGGATCGCGCCGTTGCCGCTGTTGAGGGCAACGTCGACTTAGACGTGGGCACAACCGCATCAAATACTTATAGTCCGGCTTCGATCTTACAAGAAAGAGCCATCGTCTTCGCCTACTTTCGTTCCGCCTACACATTTGAATAACCCCTCACTTACGATGACAGGGTGGATCTACCAGTCTCGGCAGACTCAGTCAGATCCTGATTTGGGGGCCGAGCGCACATCAGGTCCCTGAGGAAACCCAAGAGCAGAAGCTTCCGGATGCCATCACAGTCGAGAGGTTACACTGGGATATCAGCTAAAACGGGATCCTACAGCTGCTAAGCTAGGCATACATCAAACAGCCCGCTTTTTAAAACCTGCTAAAGACATTATTGCACCGCGCCGAGACAAGCCATCTCAAGTCGACTGGAGGGTATCCTGGATCGTACCTTGACATTGTCTCTGTACAAAGCTCGACAAAAGTGAGGCAAGCAGGGAAGACGATCAACTAAATCATTAGCGCGCATAATACAAACGGGATTCCGTAATCAACTTCATCCTTCAAGGGCCGAGGCCAAAGACCGAATCCCAAATGCACGCGGAATTCCGCTATAGGGTCTCCATCTTAGTTGTACGTCCTCGTACTAGATGAGGACCATATATTTCAGGCCGGACGATTAGGGCAGATAGAAGTAACCTTCGAAGATGACAGACTCGATAGACTCACTGGCGTCCAGACAGTTCTAGAAGACAACAAGTTGTGCAGACTTCAGCAAGCCAACAATCATGACAGCCTCACCCTACCTCCTCCATATCACATCCAGGCCAACCGTCGTTTCCGACACCCTCTGGAAGAAATGGTACAGCACCGAACACCTTCCCGATCTAGTCAACGCCAAAGTCGTCACACGCGCCACATTGTACGAGGAGATCCCCACCCCCATGAAGCCAAACCCAACCGAGCCACGGAAGTTCTTGGCCATCTACCAGACTGATCGCGCCGATCCAATCATGTCAAAAGAGTACGGGAACGTCAGCCAGACAAGCGAGTTGTTTACCACTGAAGGTGGCACCAATTCGAATGGTGACAACGGAGACTTCGATGGGAGGAATTACGAGTTGATCGACGTGTTCGACCCGTTGAAGAACGGACAGAGTAGGTGGTTCTTCCTACCTGTTGTAACATACCCCGCCACAGATTCAACAGCACACCGTCATACATGCCATACCTAACCTCTTCTTACAGAACCCTCCCCCCAACTCTTCACAGTCGAAGCCTGTCCCTCCGACGATCAAGACTACGACGCCTTCATGAGCCAGGAACACCTTCCCATGATCTCGAAAACCCCTGGGTACCGCCGCTCGTTGCGGTACAAGCTCGGTTCTGTCCAAACACCGATTACACATGGCGAGCCCTTCCCGTTTATGACGATCCATGAGCTGGACGATACGGTGAAGGCGATTACGAGTGAGGAGAGTCAAAAGGCGCATGCGACGGAGTGGACGGCGAAGCGATTGGCGGAGGATCAATTTGTTACGAGGGGATGGAAACTGGTGTGTGCTGAGGGGTGGAACTGAAGGTAAGGCCAGGGCTAGTCGGTTCTACCGATGGGCGCTATTCGTGCTGTTGATTTTCGCTACCATAAATTAAAGTAAAATAGACCTAGTTGAAACGTAGCTGCTGGATAGCAAGGAACTGATTACTTTCCGACTATTTTCCCTTCTTGCAATCGCCTAACAGTAGTACAGTTTCGCATTGCTACTAGTCCTATGGTAACATGGCACACAAATGCAGCGACTTCAGGTGAACAGGTGGTGGTTTGCAATGCGCGTTCGATTGCACATGCCGCGACTGCGGGAGATCGTCAGTGGTGACATCCTTCTCAGGCATTCAGGCACCACGGCTGAGTGAGGCACCTGTTGCCTCGCAATCAACAGTGCCATGAGCCTACGCTTCCATATCTTTCTGTCGTCTATTGCTCTGATTGGGATAGACCAAGTGGCTGTTCTAAGCATTTCGATCGACATTTCCTAGGAATATATCTCGTCGATCTCGGGCGAACCTGCTGTCGGCCATATGCTCGCCACGCATCCCACCTACTGATACTCACTATCATGCACACCGCATTTACCGGCAACACAAGGAAACCGAGACAAGTCAATCTCTCTGGTCGCAAAGGAAATCCATGGGCAAGCCTGCCAGGTGCAAGCTCATCACCGCAAGCACCTACTGGCTCACAGAATGCGTTGGCGCAAGCACAGGCCGAAAGAGCCAGAAGGGCACATGACAGAGACCGATTGAACGCCGCTCGCAAGGTTCAGAGATTATGGCGAGGCCACTCGTCCCGGACACAGCAGAAACAGAAGTGGAGAGACGAATGGGATGCCAATGAGCAGTCAAGAGTAGACCAGGGCAAAAGGATACCGTACCAGGATACAACCTCACAGAACTCGGCCCTACCTTACCAAGATGAAGAGGCTCTTCGATATCAGATGCGTCTCGTCCTCTCTTTCCTCGATACACATGAGTCTATGGACAGGTGGCGCTTATGCTATTTTGGAAAGAGCCTGACAGAGTCCTGGAAACTGACGGAAGATCCCGCACATGCGCTGGTATGGAACCAATACTTTACAAAGCTGTCGAGAATAAGTGCTCGGGCTATTGCGAAATCCGAGACTTCTGCCCAACGATCGTTGCTACTTGACTTGGGTGTTCAGATCTTGGAGAAACCTGTTCAGCTCGATCACGATGCACAGTTTCGCAGCCTCGCCATATGCTCCCATGCCGATCACTCTTCTCATATTGCTTCCCAACTCTCGAAGTACATACAAGCCTTACTTCTACGCAAGGAGCCTGCAGCATACGACGCATTCGTCCGGCACCTCCTTTCATCGTTCAAGATACAGCACTACCCTCAGATGGTTGCCTACATTGCAATAAAAAGTAATCAGATTCTGTTCTGCAAGAGCGTGCAGAAAGTGGCTCAGAATCTCCCGACGGAAGGTCTCCTGTGGGTTTTGGCAAACACGATTTATATGTGGCGCGCGCTCAGTAGCGAGGGTAAAGAGATCGACTGGATATCAGCCATTTCAGAAGCACTGACGAGATGCGCAAACGATGTTGCTGCGCGAATCGATATAGCCGACCAGCCTATGAAAGGCACGACCACCGAACAGAATCTACCACCGCTGAACGATTTCACCAAGTACCATATTGGCCTCCTGGCTGGGCAGCAGAGTGTACAGGAAGTTATGAGGACTTTCCGGTCGACGTCAATCACAGTCGCTGAAGTGGCGAAGCCCCTGGCGAACTACGCAGTTGCGCTCTTGAGGGCCTTCCCATCCAGAGCAACCAACATCCGGATGTGGCTATACCAGAACTCTCCGTCGTCTGCTTCGGGAACCGGTGCAACCTCGACGATACAGTACCTCTGGAAAGCCTCTCAATCCACCACGGTCTTCCAGCTGATACGGAAAGATCAAGAAGATGTTATATCTGTTCTAACTCAAGCCAAACGCCTATCAAACCAGCTTGGATACCAGCCACCGTCAGCGGAGGAAGTGCTAAAGTGGCAAGAAGAGTGGAGAATCGTGCTGTTGTTTCTTGAGCTCTATACTTTCATCCTCAAACTCATGGACGATGAAGAGTTCTTCGCTCTCGATGAAGATAATGTTATGCGGTCATCGTTGGCCTATCAGTTTCGACAAGGAGCATTATCGCTACCAGACGTAGCGAGCCTGGGTAATTTTCTCAAGCATCTTGCTTTTTCTCTGTATTGGAACGCAGCAGACTTAGCTGAGTATAACGAAGTAGAGGACACAGCAAGTATATCTGTTCTGTTTGGCCAGTCACCAGGAGCCCCGTCGACAACTCCTTCCAAGCCAGCGGCGAAGACCCTTGCTGGCAATGACGTTTCACAAGCATATATGAAGGGTCTAGCGACAGGTCTGTTGCGCATGCTGTACGAGCGAGACTCGAGACGGAAATTCCTGCCTGACAACTACTGGCTAATGACTAAACATTTTGATATGCAAGGCTTCATCCCAGCAGTCGTGGCAGAAGAAGAAAGACGGCATGAAGCCGTCGAGGATGGTGATGACGAGGAAGAGCTGGAACTCGGGGATGAGGTTAAGGACGACAATGATATGCATATACCGACGTTAGGGTCGCTGTTCAATATCAGAGCGCCTCACACACCTCGCTCACAAGCATCGAGACAAGCCGACACCAAGCTACAAGAAATGGCTCGAAAGAGACGGCAGTTGCAGTCACTAAACCCCAGACTTGAGCTGTTGCGAAACCTTCCATTCTTCATACCTTTCGATACAAGGGTACAGATATTCCGCAGATTCATCTACCGCGATCAAGAGCGAAGAAGAAACGGATACGTTGAAGCAGACGATTGGCGAATGTCGATAGCTTCGACTCAAGCTAGAGACTTGAATGGCCGTCATAGAGGGATGGACATGATCGGCAGGCATCATGCTGATATCCACCGTGGTTCTGTGTTCGAAGATGCTTTCGACAGCTTTTATGGCCTTGGTGAAGAGCTGAAAGAGCCTATACAAATCAGCTTCATCGACCAGTTCGGGCAGCCTGAAGCAGGTATCGACGGAGGTGGAGTGACCAAGGAGTTCCTGATGAGCGTCACGAGCGAGGCATTCGATCCTCAGGCCGACATGCCACTGTTTGAAGAGAACGAGCAACGATATCTGTATCCGAAGCCGACGACAATGCAGCAAGCCAAATACATACTGATGCAGGATGGCAACAGACCTGGCACCGAAGGCTTCAATGTGGCCATGCGAGGAATTATGCAACGATACGAGTTTCTGGGGCGCATCGTTGGCAAATGCATGTATGAGGGCATATTGATCGATGTCAACTTTGCAGGGTTCTTCTTGTTGAAGTGGGCTCTGACAGGAGGCACGACGTCAGCAACAACCGAATCCTCATTCCGAGCATCGATCAACGACCTTCGTGATTTCGACGACCAACTCTATCAAGGACTGCTGAAACTGAAGAACTATCCGGGAGACGTCGAAGCTGATTTTGGCCTCAATTTCACTGTCTCGGACACGTTCGACGTGGATGGAAAAGCGGTCAGCCTAACCACAGATTTGATCCCAGGAGGATCGAACGAACTCGTCACTAACAGAAACCGGCTCAAGTACATTGACAGAATTGTGCGTTACCGACTTCAAGAGCAGCCTCGACTCATCACAAATGCGTTCCTGAAAGGACTCGGCAACATCATCTCGCCGATGTGGTTAGCAATGTTTAACCAAAAAGAGCTGCAGAAGCTGGTTGGTGGTGACAACCAAGAGCTCGACATCCTCGATCTCAGACGAAACACTCAATACGGAGGACTATACGTTATTGGTGACGATGGCCTCGAGCATCCAACAGTTGCCATGTTCTGGAAGGTGCTCAAAGAGCTGGATGACGGTGACCGGCGCAAAGTACTCAAATTCGTGACGAGTACGCCTCGAGCACCGCTGCTTGGATTCAGTCATCTGAATCCCAAATTCAGCATCAGAGACTCGAGCGAGGATACGACGAGGTTGCCGAGCACGAGTACTTGCGTCAACCTGTTGAAGCTTCCTCGATATGGTGATGAGAGAACGATGAGGGAAAAGCTGTTGTATGCTGTAAATTCTGGAGCAGGGTTCGACTTATCGTGATGTGTATTTTGATACCGGAGCTTCTTGCACAATTAGATAATGAGTAAGCGAGTACAGCAATGCATGTGTACTCCGTACAACCCCAGAGTTCCCCATCCATCGTAAATCATGTGGACATGATCTCAAAGTAGACAACCTTCATGCGGGCTGCCAGGCACAGACCCCATAACCGTGACCTTCCCAACATACAAAGGTGACGAATCGGAGAGCTTTATTCGAGCATGCTTCGCTGAGCGTGACTGCTTTACGATGATTTATTGCTTATTTTGATGGTTCATACCCAAACTTGGAGGAGCATGATGCACACCGTCGTGCTTGCTTGGCTGGAGTCTTGGTGTGCCTGCCTGTCCGAAGGGCAAGTCTATGCGATCAATGGCGACCAACGGCGGAGATGCTCCCACTAAGTTAATCAGTAGATCACGAGCATGAACCTCATTTTTCATGAATGACTTGCGACAGCCACTGCGAGTCCTTAAGTCTGTCACCGGCATAGCTTCTTCCTCACAGACTCACGACGTCGAACTACAACCATATCCGACAGGTCGTGCGCCCGCAGCTCGAGACTCGCGGGCAGCTCGGCGCAACCAGCGACGACTTGACAAATTACATCGACTAGCAGAAGCAGAAGAGATGAAGTTCTCACACAGCATTCAGTTCAATGCCGTGCCAGACTGGTCGAGCAATTACATAGCCTACAGTAACCTCAAGAAGACAATATACACCCTCGAGAAGCAGATCAACCAGACAACAGTCGACGGTCAAGATGAGGAAGAAGCACTTCTCGATGGCCAAAGGCTCAACCCAGATACCACATTCAAGAGACTGCTTGATGCTGAGCTGGAAAAGGTCTGCTCGTTCTACAGGCTGAAAGAGATGGAGATTTACAGTGAACTCGAGCAAATACAACAAGATGTCGAGAACTACAAGTCCGAGACTGCCGGTGTGGACATGGACCAAGTAGTCGACTTCGAGAACAGGCGGAAACTGGACAGATCGGGCAGCATATTCGGTGCTGTGCCATTTCGAAGAAAACGGAGGGCCTCCACAATGAGCATGAGCATAGCAGAGGAAGGGGAGCACGAGGACGACAGTGATAGTGATGCTGACGACAATTCTGCTATGCTCAAGAAGAAGGACAAACCACAGCAGAAGCAGCGCAGTAAAAGTGTGTTCCAACCGCCTCAGCTCAACCAACATAACCGCGATATGACTGCTTCGACCGAGAGTCTCCATACACAGGGATCAAATTCACTTAGGAGACGTCCCAGCATGGCATTAGAGTTGGAGAGTTCGGATCCTGGTCACCTCACTACTCTCTACGACTCGGGCATCACGTTGAAGAAACGCATCATCAACGTTTATGTCTCGCTCTCTGAGCTGAAATCCTTCATCCAGCTCAATCAGACCGGTTTTAAGAAAGCAGCAAAGAAATATGACAAGGTCTGCAACCGCGACATCCGCAAAGAGTACATGGAGAAGAACGTTGAGCCATCCTATCCATTTCGCGACACGACAATGACTCAAGTCGATGCCAACATCCAGAAAGTCGAACATGAATACGCTGAGATCGTCACGAAAGGCGATGTACCCCTTGCCAAGCGCGAACTGAGACTACATCTGCGCGAACATGTGGTCTGGGAACGCAACACTGTCTGGCGCGAAATGATTGGAATCGAAAGGCGAGCACAAGCCGCCAATCTCGGAGTCCGTCAAACCCTCCTCGGTGGCACGATCGACACCCGAGACCACAACGACGAGAAGGACGACGACATGAAAGAACTCGATACCCCTGTCGGCCGCTACCGATGTCCCTCATGGCTCTTCAGCAGCACCTTTTTCACCCTCATCGCCATCATCATAATCTTCTTCATCCTCCTCTTCGTTCCAATCATGAAGAAAGAAGAACAACAAAACTGCCTCGCCATGCTCATCTTCGTGAGCTTACTCTGGGCAACAGAAGTTATCCCGCTCTTCGTCACCTCCCTCTCAATCCCCTTCCTCACCGTCATCCTCCGCATCATGCGTGAAGAAGATAAACCCCATCACCGCCTCGACACAAAATCCGCCACGAAAGCCGTCTTCGCAAGCATGTGGACACCAGTCATCATGTTGTTACTGGGTGGCTTCACCATTGCGGCCGCTCTGTCAAAGTACCAAATCGCCAAGAAACTCGCCACATTCATCCTCTCCAAAGCCGGCACAAAGGCACGTACAGTCCTAATAACCAACATGTTCGTCAGTCTCTTCCTAAGCATGTGGATCTCCAACGTCGCCGCCCCAGTCCTCTGCTTCAGCATAATCCAACCCATGCTCCGCAACCTCCCAGCCGACTCCAACATGTCCAAAGCGCTCATCCTAGGTATCGCACTCGCATCGAACATGGGCGGCGCCGCCTCCCCAATATCGTCACCCCAGAACATCATCGCCCTTCAAAATATGCGCCCACAACCATCCTGGGGAATCTGGTTCTTCATCGCCCTCCCCGTCTGCATAGTCGTCATCATCGCAATCTGGCTCCTATTACTCCTCACCTTCCAACCAGGCAAAGGTGTAACAATCGTGCCCCTCAGACCAATGAAAGACCCACTCAACGGCCGCCAGTACTTCATCATCTTCGTCACACTGCTCACAATCGTCCTCTGGTGTGTCTCCCACCAACTCGAACACGTCTTCGGCGACATGGGCGTCATCGCCATCATCCCCATGGTCCTCTTCTTCGGCACAGGCATCCTAACAAAAGAAGACTTCAATAACTTCCTCTGGACGATCATCATACTTGCTGCCGGTGGCCTCACGCTCGGCAAGGCGGTCAGCTCCTCTGGTCTCCTGCACACGATTGCAAAGGGGATAACAGAGAATGTAGCCGGCATGTCCGTCTACGGCGTCCTCGTCGTCTTCTGCGCGTTGGTACTGGTAGTAGCAACATTCATCAGCCATACAGTCGCGGCCTTGATCATCCTGCCCCTCGTCGCGAGCGTAGGTCAGGGCATGGATGAGCCACATCCGAATCTGCTGGTTATGGGGACTGTGCTAATGGCGAGTGGTGCGATGGGATTACCGACGAGTGGGTTTCCGAATATGAGTAAGTTTTTCCCTCCCTTTCGTCGCGCTTGAGTAGGATGTGCTAACCACTCACCCACAGCGGCAATAATGATGGAAGTCCCCGAGACGGGCGTGCGGTATCTCCGCGTGAAGCATTTCCTGACGAGGGGTATACCGGCGAGTTTCATGGCGTTCGCGGTGATTGTCAGTCTGGGGTATGGGCTTATGCTTGCTGCGGGGCTGTGAAGTAGCATAGCACCTACGCGATATAGAGTATCATATATTCCGTCCATCGAGCAGGTGAAGAATGCTGTCTTGCCCACCCATATGGTCAAGTCAAAGTCTCATATCATCTAGTGCCTGTGCCTGTCGTAGTACCACCTCACCTCACCTCACCCACAGGCCGAGGGTGAAGATCCCATCGCATATCGTGTCAATCGAGGGCAAAGTCAAGCCAACGAGCACAGCGCAATAATATTTAACCAAGACATGCCTTGATGCGCTGGCTGGCTGGAAACTGGCTGTTGCTCGCTCCTGAGCAAGAGACAAATCTTCCTTTATCCACCGACATTCAATCAACCTGTACTACCCACCATATAAACCACAACACGACCACATACAGCAGTACTTCATCCATACGATTCTAAGCCTGTTTCCTACAAGCTTCTTCCCTCTACAAACTTCTTCGTCCTACGAAGAATCATACCTATCTCGTTTTGCTGAGTTACAGTACAGCATTATCTATTTCACTGGCACACGAGCATATATGCACGAGATCTGTTTGTACTTGAAGATAGTGGTGCCTTCCTGTGACACGGACAGGACGAAGAAGAGTCCTTCACGGTTGGGCTTCATGAGAGAATCGAATGACTGTGACACCCACCTATCTACCTATCGACCAATGGCGCCGCCGAGGGTACCTCTGAATCACCCGAAACGCCAAATTGACCGCCCGCCTAAGATAACCGTGATAAGTATGCACCACCTTCGAACGCCTTTTCACCGCTTGCCAAATACCCCAAAGTCACCTCAAGTATACCCCCTCATGGCATCCTCATATCCAGTCCCACCCTTGAGATCTCGTTCAAACGTCTGCGCCACATCCAGCACAGTCCTAATATGACCCAGCCCAAGCGCGACATCCTCATGAATCGCCAGCGCTTGTGCAGCCCTCACGATGTTCTTGATCTGCCGGCCATTCAGCCCTCTTCTGCTCAAATCGTCAAGATCTTTTTCTGAGATATCCTCAACCCGCATGCCTTCTGCATCCTGTACTTTCGTGATAAATGTCTTCCATACGGACTTCTTGGCCTTGGATGTCAACTCGTTGTAGCGAAGAGATAGGTGAATTCTGCTGATGAAAGCGTCATCGAAGACATCGACTCGGTTCGTGGTGAGAAAGAGGATACCCTGGAAGTACTCCAGCAGTCTGAGGAATATCGAGACGAGTGCGTTTCGTTGGATGTCATGAGTTGATCGCTTCTCGAGGAAGACATCTGCCTCGTCGAGTAAGAGTACTGCACCCCACGTGTGGGCAATATCCAGTATTTGCTGGAGCTCTCGCTCGAGGGTTTGACTGTTTGTGCCGAGATCACCAGCTGAGACCATGTACAGAGGTCGTCTGAGGAGGTCGGCGATCGATTCGACTGTCAATGTTTTGCCAAGGCCTGGACCACCATGAAGGACAGCAACTAGACCTTTGCCTTTGCCAGCAATGATGTCGTCGATACTCTGGGAAGGGTGGAAAGCGTGCGAAGACACCATTGCTTTGACAATATTTTTCTGATTATCTGGTAGGATGAGCGAGTCAAAAGCATCGCTGTTCCAAGAGACTTCCCCGACCTTACTGACAGCGAATTCAAGCCAAAGCTTCTCGCTGAAAGAGAAGCCGACGACAGTCGAACTTGCAATAAGCAGTTGTTCTTCTGTAAAGATATCTGTCGACTTGTCCTGGGTGGCGACCTGAACAGCCTCATCGGACCCTATCTCAATGATGACGTGCTTGCCCTCTTCGTTCTGGATGACCTTGAACTGCTTCTGCTGGTCAAAGTCTTCGGAAGCTGGAGTGGGCTGGCCCCTGCCATCTGAACTTGTCGTGGTGTTGCCGTTTTCGTCCACGACTGGAGTGGCGTTCGCATATACTTCACTCTCTGCAGGCTTCACAGCACTTAGAGGATAATTGGGATTGGTTCGTCGGAAGATGGCAGGATCGACCATGATTCGGCCATGAACGTCGACCTTCAGCACCTTGTCCTCTTTCTTCACGTAGCACATTCCGGCGTAGGTCTTGTAATTCATGCCTTTGAGAGCTACAAACCTCTTGCCTCGGTCGATCAGCTCTTGTTTGGCTTTGTCAGGGTTGTTGTGGTATCGTATCGGATAGCAAGATAGCGAAGATATCTTCCTGGAGCCAGTAAAGGCGTGGATCTCGGCATTAACAGTAGCCATGCCAAAATTCTTTCCGTCGTATTCGAGATATCGTGCTTCAATACTGTACCATTTGCCTCTCATCATACTGGCATTCTCGCGGCTGTAGACTGTTTTGAAAGCCCGCGGTTCTTCATCGTCGCCATATGTGGAGGAATAGAGGATCTCATTCGGTTTGAACAAGGCCCATAAATACTCAAATGTGATGGTGCCGTGTTCCAGCATAGGATATAGACTAAACAATGTCAGCATGAACTTAAAGGATGAAGATCTAATACTCACGCTTCCTTTGTTTGAGCGTAGTCCTTATCGAGGTAGTCGACAAGCAGCTTCAGATGTTGTGAATTAAGCTTAGCAGTTTTTCTCTTCTTTTTGTTGTCTAGAGCTTTGCTCTGGGCTTCCTGTCGTTCCTGCATGCCGCGTATCTCTTCGAGGTACAGAAAAAGCATATTCGGGTCGACGGCGGGCTTCTCAGCAACAAGACTGACGCCTTTGATCTCTCCCATGACTTCCTTCAGACAATCTCGCAGGTGTTTCGATTTGATGTCGACGAAGGTGGCAAGATAACGAGCGCTGGTGTCGAACTGTCTTCGGACGTTGAAGACATACTACAGGGGTTAGCACATTCCAATTGGCATCCAAAAACAAATACCTGATCCCACTGATCCGTCTTTGGATCGGATTGAACGGTCTCTTTGAGCTTGTAGTTGTGTATCTTGCGATCATAGACTTGGTCAACCCTCTTGAAGGCTACTTTGGTGCCGATCTTGCCTGGAGCCTGTTTCTTGCCGTCCGATTGTTCTTCTTCCTGCTTGAGCAGTGCCACAACCTGTGCTGCTATGTCGGCTGCATCGAGACCAGGCGGTGGAGGGATCGAGCCTGACGATACTGGAGGTTCAATGAGGCTGTCTGCAGCTGGAGCGACATTGTTCTGCTTCATGCCAGTCAGCAAGGTGAGCAGCTGCTCAACACTGACATTGCCATTGGTAGCTTTCGTGCTTTTTCTCTTCTTGTTCTTGTTGGCTTTGGTCTTTGACGTCTTTTTCTTCTTCTCGTCTTCGGACGATGCTGCCGAGTCGGAGGAGTGTTCGGAAGAGTCGTGTGAAGTGGTCTCGTCTTCTGGCTCAGGATCAGATTCGACCTTGCGGCCCTTGAGCAGTGACTTCTTCATGGCGTCTGTGAAGGCTGCTGTGGCGGCTCTACTAGATTCTGTCTTCTCAAAGTAGTCGTCGGAGAGGCCCTCTAGGATATTCGAAAGTCGTTGTCCTTGTGTGATGTGCCAATTGATATGATCAGCAGCAGACATAAGTAAAAGACAGACCGCCTATATGAGCAATATGAACAGGCAGCACACCTGCAGTGGAGCTATCTAGAATCAGTATGCAGTGAAAGATCGAGTCACATATGTCAGCCTAATTCGTGTTTAGTGATCAGCAAGGTATGAGTGCATGGGTGAAGGTAGAGGAAATCCCAAGGAAGCTCAAGCAGGCGCAGCGTAAGTCTGGCAGTAGCGAGCTGCATGAAAGGTGCTCCTTGCACAAAGCAGCACGGCTGCCTTCTTGATAGGACAATAGTGAGGAGGTAGTCACAAGATGCAGATGCAGGTGCAGGCAAGCTCGAGAAGCTGCTGTCCGACGTGTTTACACCATTATGTGCTTCTATTAGGCAACCAATAAAGCACATCATGGTGGAGCTATGCACATGGTCAGGGTCCACATATCATATTAGGCAACATCAACTAATAAAAGGCAGAAAGTCGTGGATCATATTGCAAGAAAGTATTGAATTTCAGCAAGATACAAGATGGGAACGCAGATCTTTTAGATGACGGCTATGCTTCCATCAATTGCAGATGCCGTAGTACCCTGACCAACTTCACAACATTCGAGCGCAGTTTAATATCCTAGAACAACGACACCAACTGCTTTTCGAGTTAGGCTCAATCTAGGGTCAAGAACACTTGACATCATGGTTTAAGGAGAGACTCAAGTCGGTGAGCCGCAGTCGAGGCCACGGCCGCCAGAAAGACACCGAGCATGCCAAAGGTCTCCATGATGCCAGGTTCGCTGTGGTGAGGAAATGCGACGTACCACTATCAAAGCCATCTGATGTCTTCCTACTTAGCATAGACTTAGTCGACCTCAATGGTTATGAAATTGCATATTACGGCATTGTAGGCCAGTTCGGATCTGCTCAATGGTGTTCTCACTTGCATCCTTGGCGTGTGCCATTCTGGTAAACTGTGTAAATGCTCGTAAGCTAAAAACTACAAGCCGATAGCAGACTGCGAGAAATGCATAGAACTGTTCACGAATGTCGACGTATTCGAGCCTTGTACTCGACTTGAGTGTGCCGTTCTTGATTGCCATGTCAGACTCCTAAAGATAAAGCAACATAGACCGGGGCACAAGCCCACTCAACGTGTTTTATTCTTGCAAATTTTATTCATTTTTGGAAACCAGGTATAGATGTGGTTCTAGTCCGCAAATCGTGCACCCACCGCTCGACTCTCAACAGAGATTAAGCTCCTCGAGCTGACGGCCGTGACACAGGCTCTCATATTCGATGACATGGGCATGATCACCTGTAACGTGTGAGGTCGAGGCAGCTAGCAACTTTGTGAAGGTCGAACATGCCCAGATTATTTGCCCGGATCACCTGCGCGGCATTGGTCCGGGCGTCGGACATCACCACGACGCAGCCCATAAGCCCTAACTTCTATGCTGGCGTCCAGAAGTGATTATCTGAGGTTTGTAGCCTCTATGACAGAGACTCCCAATGACAGTTGCAGGTATACTATGTGTTGTTTAGAGCCACTTGTGCTTGACCGTTACGGTTAGCAATCATCCTGTAGGCGATAGAAATGCAGCAGCTTATAGAATCTCGCAATAGCTCCGGGATTTTGTAGAGAAACGGCGTTCTCCGCGCAGAATTCATTCGACGTTATCGCCTATTCGACACTGCTTTTTGTATCGTTGCAGCATGATCACCATCCGTTCCTACTACTTGTTACGTGGCCTAACCGCTATTTGACGTTCCCGTGAGAGCAAACACACACACACTGCATAGGAATGGCAGCCGCAGAGGAAGCAGCTGCTCGACTGGCGGCACGCAAGCCAATCCCAACTCCGACACCAGCATACTTGCCCAAAGCAGGATCACCTCTTGCCGTAGACCGGGATACTTATGCTGCCATCCAGCAAGCGCCTCGCAAGCTCATTGAAGAGTTCGTCCTTCCAATCCGATCTGGCCGAGCGTGGAAAGCACCTGCTGGCTCCATCGTGCGAATAAGCACACCTGAAGGACCACAAGTCGGTGAGTATCATTTGCGTCTGCCATCACTGTTTCTCACATCGACCAGGCGACCTCAACGTGTGGAGTCTCCACAATCCAAGAGAACGGTTTTGGGCATCCCGAACCAAGCAGTTATATGCTTCCCACGTCTCGACATATGACCGTTTGTGGTCATGCTTACCATTCATGCGACCGCTCTGTACAATTGTCAAGGACACTTTGTCATGGTACGGTGTCGATGAGCATGGCGGGCGAGTGCATGACCTGCTAGGAACCAGATGTGATCCGTATATCAATACCGTTTTGGCTGGAGCGGAAGCTTCATATGACTACCACTGCCACTCAAACCTGACCAGAGCTGTCTTGCCCTGGGGTCTGAACGAGTCTGACGTACATGATGTGATCAACCTTTTCCAAGTAACCGGATTGGACAAACAGGGCAGGTATTTCATGAACCCATGCCCAGCGCAGGCCGGCGATCACATCGAGTTTCTTGCAGAGCAAGACTTGTTGATGGCACTGAGCACGTGTCCAGGCGGTGATCTATCGCTATGGGGATTCGGGAGTGACAGCGAAAAGGAGATGATCAAGTGCTGCCGTCCTCTGAAGGTCGAAATCTTCTCATTAGACGATTCTGACTTGGAGAAGCATGGTTGGAAACCAGCCGAAAGACCACCATATGCGGGAGTTCATGGTATGAAGATACCTGAAGGAGAGAGATAGATCACCTGCCAGCCATTTCTTGTTGTCCTTTGGTCTTCGGCACGTCTTGTGGTTCCGCAAACACTACGGCCATGGCCTCGTCCAAGATTTCAAGACCTTTGTTGATTTCCTCCGCAGAGATGATGAGCGGTGGAACGATTCGGATAACACCATCCCCAGCTGTAATTATGAGTAGACCTCTTTCTCGAGCAGCAGTCACGACCTCAGATGCCCTGCCTTTGTGTTCGTCACTCAGCTGATAGCCAACAATGAGCCCGCGACCTCGTACTGCTGTCAGCACTCCTGGATATTTGGCGCTCATTGTATCGTAAGCGCTGAAGAAAAGGGTAGACTTAATGCGAACATCCTCTTGGAGCTCTGGCCTGGCAAGTCGAGTGAAAACGTGATGCGCCACTCTGCAAGAGAAAGGGTTCCCTCCGAAAGTCGTGCCATGGTCGCCCGTATTAATGAAAGGCGCAACAGACTTGCCGGAGATAAGCGTTGCACCTATTGGAATGCCGTTGCCGAGGGCTTTGGCGGTGGTCAAGATGTCTGGCTGTACGCCACTTGCAGTATGTGCCCATAGATCGCCTGTCCTGGAAAGACCGCACTGTATCTCATCGAATATCAGAATTGCACCCACTTCGTCGCATCTGTTTCTCAGTGCTTGCAGGAACTCTGGTGTTGCAACATTGATCCCACCTTCTCCTTGTATTGGCTCAACGATGACGCCAGCAGTATTTTTGGCCACTAGGCTTTGAACAGCCTCCACATCATTGTAGATTCCATACCTGAAACCTGGTAGCATCGGACCGAACGGAGGCTGGTATTTCTTGTTAGGCGTAGCGGATAGGGAGCCGTACGTGCGTCCATGAAACGAACCATGAAAGGAGACGATTTCTCGCTGAGCAGTGTTTGGATCTTTCTGGTATGGCACCTTTCTTGCGAACTTCAGCGCAGCTTCATTGGCTTCAGAGCCAGAGTTCGAGACGAAGACCTGGCTGAGATGGTTTCCAGGCGATTGCTGTTGTGTCTCTTCGATCATGAGCTTGGAAAGCTCGGGAGTCCAGGGATTGTGATACAAGTTCGAAGCATGAATCAGTGTCTGTGCTTGGTTAGACACGATCCTGGCAACTCCGCTGTCTGCATGTCCGAGAGAGCAGACAGCAATGCCGGCCGTAAAATCAAGATAAGGTCTGTTTTCGTGGTCGTAGAGTATGCAACCCTCTCCCTGCATCATCATCGGCGGCGGTCTGACATAGGTCGGTACCATATAGGGAGCTCGTTCGGCGAGGAAGGTCGCGGTAGGCGAATCTGGTGCCGGGTCTGGGTTCGGAACAGAAACTTCATGACGAATGTTGGCTTCAGGTATGGTGGAGGAGACCGGTACAGATGCTGGTGAGGCATATCGTCGAGCAAAGGACTGTGGTATCTGCTTTGGTGTAAGTGTTCGAGGCAGAGCTCTGAGAAATAATCGATGAGACATGTTCGTAGACAGATAAGCAGGAAGACCGCAGGCGTGAGAAGACAACGAGAAGGCAAATGCTCAATTGATCATGACATTACTGGCTGCTATTATCTTTCACGGTGTCGAGTACTCTTCACTGCGAAAGTGGTTAGCGACAAGCAGAAGCAGAGATCCGAGTCACAGAAAATCTTCAAGACACAACTTCTCCGAAATCATTATCTGTAGGCATGAGCTCATTGCTGCCTCAGGCCTTACGGCCAGAAGAGCTCGAGCCGGCGGCCCGGGACAACCTAAGTAGGGAAGGTGAGGCGGCAACGTTGGTCGGGGGCGGTGAGCAAAACAATCGATCTTCCTGTACAGTATATATCACTTGAGCGATCTTCTGGAAGTGTTTGGTTGCATGCGCCCATGGTTCCGGGTCCAAATACATTTCTGTCTTGGTCTTGGTGCACATCAGCGAAGCAGACCGCACATCGCCACCAACAACGAAGCATGAGTGATGACAGGCGAAGCCTGGCAAAGTTAAGCAAGACGCCATGATACAGTGAACAGCAGGAATCAAGACAGGATGATTAGAAATCATAGCCTGGCCGTTCCATATTGGTGAAGCATACGATGCTCAACGTTACTTCTTCAGCCTTTCAGCTTCGTCCTTTACCATAAGCGGAATATCCTCTGCAAGTGATGCAGCTGATGGTTTCCACCCCAGAGGCCCCTTCGCTCTCGACGACTTCAGCTGTGCATTTGTACCTAGCAACACTGCACCATGCGGCATGATCTGGTTGGCCTCTTCACTCGATACAGACTTCACCTCATTTGATTTGATCAATTTCTGCTCGTATGCAGCATTCGCAATGTGCCGAGAGACTTCACCGAAGGCCTGGAATTGTCAGTCGCGTCACAAATACAATAGATGTGCCTACCATGGTCCCATTCTCTGGGAAAAGTATTCCCTGCTCATTCCATACTCCTTCTCGCTTCTCGACCGCAGCTTGAAGCAGCAAAGAAAAGAGCTTGCCAAGGTCATGAATATGCACGTTGCTCCAGGCGCTTTCACCTTTACCAACCATGTACGGCTGTCCGTGTTGCAAAGCATACTTGGTTACCTCTGGACATTGAATGCTTCTCCTGTTGATTGGGCCATGGCCGGTCCCGTAGATCATAGGCCCGGGGATGAGCACCGTCTTGATCTTTGAAGGGTCTTGAGATAGCACAATATTGTCAACGACACGAGCTGGGCTCGACTTGATCACGTCTAGGATCTCCTTATTGTCGTCCACATCGTCCCACACCTTGTCACTTGGTTCACCATACTTGCCGTCCTTGATCTCTGGGCCTGCAAACATCGATGCGCCTGACATTTGAACCCAGTAACCAGGGGCTTTCCGATCTGCGTCGCTAAGACCTGCTGCAATTGCCTTCGAGCTACCTTCATGTTTTGTGCTGGCCAGGTGGAAAACAATATCTGCGGCTCTAGCTTCCTTCTCCACCAGGGCAGAGTCATCCAGATCTCCCTTTACGATCTCGGCCGATGGAAATGCATCTATGATTGGTTGTGCTTTTGAAATGTCTCTGACAAGACATCTGATCTGATGTGGTTGAGGTAGTTGAGAAATCTGGTACAATGTTTCACCACCGATGAAGCCAGATGCGCCTGTTCTATCCTGCCGTCAGCCTTGCTCACACATTCCAATCTTGACTGTCATACAAGAAAACTCGTGCCGCCATCTTTGGTGTTGGGCTTGATCAGTACGTGCTACTTCCTGATGTCTTGTGATGAGCCAAGACGAAGACTTGTATCTAATCTGGCTCCCAGAGGTTCTCAAATACGGCTTACAAAGACTTTTCTGCCTACGGGGACTCTACATGCCAAAACATCTGGCCGCACCAGGTAACAACAGAGTTCTTGACCTTGGCACTAGCACTTTTACTGGAAGCCGCGCCGCTGTGTTGTTCATTGCGCAAGTGCCCCGCGTCTGATTGGGTGAGGTCATCTCCGCCAATCACAATGACTAGTACGTAGTGATAAGCCCAGGCAGGATTTTCCGAACTCTCCGCATTTTCAGGGAACACCTTCCATCAGATTTGTTATCTATCGAAGCTCACTTCTTTCCCTACCAGAGGCAATAATGCAGTCTGCTGGTGCTGCAATGCCTTCCGCTTGTTCCTCCGCCTCCGCCGGATAAAATCATGCAACGCGATGGGTCCAAAGTCGGCCAATCAACGATTGCGACGAACACATGTCCTAGGTGGTTGCGAGAATTGTCGCCGCAGACATACTAAATGCGATCAAGTACAGCCAAAATGCTTGACATGTCAGGCAGTCGGACTGGAATGTCAAGGCTACAGCTCCAGCGTACAGTTTGTATCAGAGGATGGGAAGGCAACCCTGTCTGACCCGAAGGTCGGGACTCGACGGCACCTCTATACGGAGCAGGCACGGTTGTCTATGAGCGCGCAGTTAACTGAGCAAGTAGAGCCTCGTTCAGTCGATAATTCCTTGGCGGAGATCGATTCGTGGTCTCAGGATACGAAGAAGGCAGGAACCGACGGTCTTGCTGTTGGTCCCTTTGGGGTGATCGAATTCAATAATGCAGCACCGGCAGTTGCCGCTAACCTCGCTTCTGCGCCTACTCTTGCTCCTGCTGCGCTGGTAATGCCTGAGATGCATAATGACCCAAGTTCACGCCTCGTTGACACCCCGTCCACTCTCGATGCACTAACATCTCTACCCGACTACTTGCAATGGTCGGACCTTTTTGATCTTGACTTTGAGAATTGGCTCAGCCAGCAACCAGACAATTTCGCGGTCGATGCCACTATAGCCGATCACGATTTTGGCCTGCAATCTACATCTACACCCTATCCGGCACAGCCGCCTGTACCTATTCCACAATCCATTCCAGCACCAAGCAACATTGACGACCTCGAGCTGAAGAATGAAGCGCCTACACTGGTCAAGCACTTCAGTGACCATGTTGTTGCAGCTATTGCAGCCTTGCCTTTCAACACGAAGTCGCCATACAAAGTCTTGAACGTTGCCGCAGCAGTACAAACTCTGGCAGACATCATGTACCTTGGTCGAGCAGTCAAACACGCAAACGCCGCGAACCTCTACAGCTTGTTAGCTTGCTCTGCGTATCACATCGCCATGAATCCATCTGGCTCAGATATTACTAACGCCATGTATTGGAACGATATCGCCTTCAGAGCAGGACAGAGAGCCAAGGAGCACTTGCAGAAATCGCTACAGACGGAACTCCAAGGTCCGAACAAGGCAAAATACAAGGATCAGTTGATGGCATTGATGAGCACTTTGACGTATTCAATCATTGCAGGAAACCAGCGAGATGCCAGATGCTACATGATAGATGCCGAACGTTTACTCCGAGTTCGTGGACTAGCAAAGCGGCAGATCTCTCGTCGAGCACGGATCCTTCACCATATGTATACCTGGGCCAGAATTGTTGGGGAAAGCACATATGTGCTACACGAAGACAAGGCGGCAAGCGCACCGATAATACACATGCCGAGGATTCCATATGCTCCTCAGCCTGAAGCTGGACACAACGCTCGACTTGACGACTTTTTACGGATCGAGCAAGGAGAAGATCACGAAGAGCCCGACATGGCAGAGCAAAAAGACAAAGAAGTCGGTTTGCACGATATCCATTTGCAGGACCCAAGGCAGCATCCTGACAGTATGTATCTGCAAATATACGGACTACCTGAAACATGGTTGAGTTTGTTGTCTCAGACCACACGGTTGGCGAACATAAAGGATATGCTCAAACCAGACTCCAGTATGCAACGCTCGCTTAGCAAGAGAACAACACGTCTTGAAGATATGGTATGCACCTTCGCCTCGAACCACAATTCCCTACCAGCCGAACTCACAACAACCCTACCACCAACCCAGTATATGATCCGAGCACTAAACTCGGCTCTGGTGATCTTCTTCTATCGTCGCATCCGCGATGTCAACGCATGGATCCTGCAGAGCCATATCGATGATGTGATCAATGCTCTCCGACACTTCGATTTGTCCTTGGGCCAGATGAATCTACACGGCCCCGGTACAGCATGGCCGGCGTTCATTGCTGGTTGTGAGGCGAGTCCGGGTACCCGAAGAGATGTTCTGCTCAAATGGATCGAGACGGCCTTTTGGAAGACAGGTTTGCATTGCTACCGAGCTGCCAAGGATATGATGAAAGAGGTGTGGGCTCGTCGAGATCAGGTAGCGGCTTCGCCAGTATCAACAAGGAGCTCCAGTAGCCGGGCTGGAAAGTCGCAACAGGCGACCACTTGGATCGAGCTGTCTCGCGAGAAGAAGGAGTGGGTGATCTTGTGTTGATTTCATAGCTTCGCCAGCAAATTGTTCTGTCCCAATACACTCAAATGATCTCGACTGATCTCATCAATGCTGCGACAGCCGGCCAAAGCCATCGCTGTCTGCAGCTCGTGCTGGAGAATCTTCAGTGCCAGCTCAACCCCAGCTTGTCCACCATACGCAAGACCCCATATTGCGATTCTGCCAATGAAGCAGTACTGAGCACCAAGAGCAAGTGCTTTGAAGATGTCGGTACCTCTGCGGATGCCACCGTCAACCGCTATCTGGATGCGACCACGGGCTACCGGAGCACATTCGGTCAGGGCATCAATTGTCGATGGCATGCTGTCCAACTGTCTGCCTCCATGGTTCGAGATCACGACGCCGTCAACGCCATACTTGATTGCCGTCTCGACGTCGCTCGGTGATGTCACACCCTTCAACCAGATCTCCATACCTCCAGCGTTCTCCTTCAACCAGGGAATGATTTCTTCCCATTCCAAGGTGTCATCGTATGCTTGGGGGCCATCTTCTCGAACCTCGTCCTTGGCTGAGAATTCAGCGCCACCTGATGACAGGATATTGGGAAAGACAAGATCTTCTGGCAGCTGGAAGTTGTTCTTCATCTCGTTGAGGCGGCGGCCAAGAACTGGGACATCGACTGAAATGAACATGGCCTTGTAGCCAGCGGCTTGCGCCCTCTTCATCAACTGGAGGGTGACATTGCGATCCTTGACAATACACATTTGCATCATATATGGATTGCCATTCCCTTCGCGTTTGACGTTCTCGAGAGATGTGTTGGAATATGATGATAGGCACATTGGCAGATTCATGGATGCAGCCGCTCTCGATGTCGCTTCCTCGCCGTCCGGATGTGCTAGCTGTTGCATGGCGGTCGGACTGATACCGAATGGCATCGATATCGTTTGACCGAATATTGAGGTTGACATGTCGACGTTCGCAACATTTCGCAATACTCGAGGCCGAATCTTGAACTTATCATATGAGCTCACGTTGTCATTCAACGTGATCAAATCCATGGCACCCTCATTGTAGTAGTCTCGAGTCGCCTTGGGCAACCTCCGACTGCCTTCATGCTTCAGGTCGCTGATCGAGAAGACATTCTCATCTAGATTGGGTGCTCGGTTTGCCATGATGATTTGGTTCGGTAGTGATACCAAACAGACTCGATCTGGGGTGGCTTCATGCTGAAATATCTCAGGCGACGCCTCCACGTTAATCGTTATCCGATGGTGATGCACATGACTTGTTCGACCAAGCCCTATCGTCCGAGGCTGTTCTGGAACGTGGGGAAGATGTGGTACAACTATAGCGGAAACTCTTGCCTGTGGCAAAAGCGAGTCTCCGATTGGTGGAGCGGCCTCGAGTCTGGCCCAACGCGGAAAGCCGACGCCGAAAACGAATTATTCCGCTCGGAAAGAGGCCCGCTACGGATGGGTAACACAACGAATAAGGAAGGTGATAGAAGTACAAGAACACACTTCTTGGAACAGCTGGCACAGTAAGAACGACAGACCACTTTCTTCCTTCTCATCACATCACTCAAACACCACCACTTTCTGTCAGGACAAACAGATAATGATCATGGCACCACCGAAAGAGCTCGGCGGTATTATGGTCGCTGTCATAACACCATGGACCGACGACCAGACCCAGATCGACGCTCAACGCCTCAAGGAGCACATTGATAGACTGGTCGCGGCTGGTGTCCACGGCATCGTCCCAGGCGGCTCAACAGGAGAGTTCACAGCCATGACACAGGCTGAACGTAAACAATTAATCGAGCTGTGCGTCGAATACGCCGCCGGCAGGATATCAGTGGTCGCCGGCACCGGTGCATTAACAACACGAGAATGCCTTGAGCTGGCCAAGCACGCTTCCGACACCGGTGCGAACGCACTGATGGTCGTACCGCCATATTATGACGCAGTCACCTATGAGCAACTGGAGCAAATGATGGTCGAAATTGGCAAGGCGGCGAACATCCCCCTCATGTACTACAACATCCCCTCAGCGACTGGACTGAAACTCACACCAGAACAAATCGCTGGCCTGTCCAAGAGCGGCGTCAAGTACCTCAAGGATACATCGGGCGACGGCCCAGCACTGACAGAACTCCTTTTCGAGCGCCAGAACGAGATTACAGCTTTCAACGGCTGGGATACGTTGACTTTCTACGGACTGGCGGCTGGTGCTAAGGGATCCGTATGGGGTGCATCGAATATCATTCCGGAACTGTCAGTGCAGTTGTGGGACGCAGTTGCTGTGAATGGGGACTTGAAGAAGGGCCGAGAATTGTGGTCGGTGATCTTTCCTATTTGCAAGTTCTTGGAGGCAAATCAGTACCATGCTGCGGTGAAGACGGGTATGGAACTGCTGGGTCACAAGACTGGTGGTATTAGGAAGCCTTTCACACTGTTGCCTGAGAATTCGAGGAAAGAGTTTGCGGGGTTGTTGACGGCGGCTGGATTGAAGGTCGTTGCATGAGGGGCCTTGGATTCCTGGATAGATATTCTTTAACATTATTCTCTTGGATCGTTGTTTGCCACGAGTCTCTCGTGATGATTATGAAAAGTTTGCCTGTCGTCTCAAGATCATGTTCCAAGCAAGGTGCATCCGCTGAGTCTCTGCGCCCTTCCACTTGACTATCCAGCTACTGGACCGGAGATACAAGTCAAGAAGGCAATGCAAATCCATTGATGCAGTAATAATATCTATCCACAATCCAAATTTACGCGCTCAAACCCATCAAAAGCTTCGTCCCACTAACCTGACCCTCCATCATCATATCGAGCGCTTTCTGCGCCTGCCCCAATCCACCCTCAACCCACTGTGCCCTCGTAGGCACAATGATTCCCGACTGCAGTCCCTTCGGCACAAGCTCGCTGTAAAACCACGTCCTGAACTCACTATTCTCCGGCTTATCAAGCGATAAGCTGTACGGCGCGAAAATCTGCTTGATATTTTCTGGCAGGGGCTTCATTGCGACACCGAGCGAGTACCAGCTTCCTCCGCCGAGCGACTGGAGGTATTCGGATAGGATTTCTGTTACGGGTTGGAGACCGATGGCGTCGAAGATGGCTTCGTAGGGGCCGTGGGATTTGACGGCGCTTACGATGTCGGCGTGGGATTGGGAGTGGTCTATGATTGTTGATGGGCCGAGAGATTGCACGAAGGATTTGTGCTTGGGGGAGGATGTCGTTATTACTTCGTAGCCTGCTGCGGTGGCGTAGCTTGTCGCGAGACCACCAGCGGAGCTGGAGCCGCCGTAGATGAGGATTTTCTTGCCGTTGCTTTGTGCTTTGCTTGTGGCGGAGGGGCGGTCGAGGCCCATGAAAATTGAGAGGGCGGAGGCGACGGCGGCCATGTTGAGGACTGATGTCGAGGCGTTCTCGAGGGGGACGTCATCGGGGAGTTTGGCGGTTGAGGTTGCGGAGGCGAGGGCGTATTGCTGGTATGCGCCGAACTTGGGGTCGCCGCCTTTTGCGCCGTCGCGGACGGTCACGATTTTGTCGCCTGGTTTGAAGTTTGATACGTCGGATCCGACGCTCTCGACTGTGCCGCCGAAGGACATGCCGAGAATGTTGGGGTATGAGATTGGGATGAGGGCCAATCTGAATGGTTAGATGTGTCTGTTACTTAGGGGTAGGGATGCTCACCTTTGTATCTTCGCCTCGAGTGGAGAGAAGGCTATGGTCTTGACCTTGATGAGCAATTCGCCTGGCCCCGGGGTTGGAGTTGAGGCCTCATCAACCACTAGTTGGGCATGTTGCTCTTTGATCCAAGCTGCTTGGTGGCTCATTTTGTATTGTACCTAGATGTGACTTGGGGGCTCTTTGTGAATGGTGCTGTTACGGGTTTCTGGTAGTGAAGCTCTTTGTTAAAGGTGCTACTGCTGCTGCTGTGTTCTGGCTGGGAAGCTCTTCTTCCAGGACAGAAGTAGCAGATCTTATATCAGACCAGGCGGTCTGTCCTGTTCTAGTGGTCCAGTACGGACCAGCATCGCGACGTGGCTACATTGCAAACATGTGTGGACCATTTGTCACGCCGGCTTGAGGGTCGCCGAGGTATCGAGCGGCAAATGACTGTTCGACAGGGACATCTTCCAACGCGATGGTTGTCGAAGCTTGGTGGTGTCCCAAGCCAAGAGCATGTACCTACAATAGAATGCTGACAAAATGCTGACACAACACAATCAGACGCAGTTAAGGGAATGTTTAGGTCCGTTATTGGACAACTAGCCTCGCGTATCGATCCACACTTATGAGCCATCGCTAGACCCTTCCCTAGCCCCAGAGCCAGCTGGAGGAAGCTACGTCTTAAGTGGCTAGCCATGAGATGCCACTTCTCATTGGCCACTTTTTGATCCATCTACCTCTAGACCACCATCATTTCTGTCAAGACGATTGCGCATCGCCTCTTGACCCACCGTCGTGGAGCTGATTGGGATACTGCCAGTTCTGCGTCGGATGCCCTTGCTTACCCGTTGGTAGGCAAATGCCTTGGTAGCAGCGAGCACATGGCACGATGTCATTCATGCGATGGCTGAGAAATACTCCGGACGACAGCGCGACTGCTTATGTAAATCAAGTCCTATATGCAGGGACCTGCCCGTCGATTTTGATAGGCGACTCGCACAAGTGGTCAATACTCTTCCGATCATGGTCTGGGGTTCGGCTTGCAAGCCTCCATGCGACTGCTCTCGTATTTCAAAGCTTGGGCGAGCGATTCTAGCCACTCCGCAAGCTCGAGTCTTCACTCGCTCTTGCGCTCGTCGGACAAACCCGAATGACGGAGACCAACAGACAAACCCTTGCAATGCTTGCTACGCAGTCCCACACCAGCCATGCAGTCGATACAGCAGACCGGAGAGCAAGATGGCACACCAAGACTTGAGACACGCCTTTCGTCGTAACTTGTCCCTTTCGAGTCAAGGCAAATCCTGCTTGCGGAGGACTCAGTCTGCGGTGCACCGGTGGCATTCGGACGGAGAGCATAATCGCCCAACCATGAGACGATGACTTGGCGGAGTTTGCGAAGCGTGCTTAAGTCCTGATGGTCCTGAAAGTGTTCGCAGACTTCGCTGATGTAGGCTAACTCGTGGATATAAGAGCACTGACAATTCCCACGATTCAATTTCTCTTTACATCAACTGTCCATTTCAGATCCCCAACTACAAGCTCATTGAGAAGAATCAAGCGTCCTCGAGACTCAAACCAACACAAACATGTCGAAACTCCTCACTGTCTTTGGAGCCACTGGCAACCAGGGCGGCTCCGTCATCAAGACCGTGCTTGGACACGCTCAGCTGTCCAAGACGTACAAGATCCGGGCTATCACTCGAGATGCAACCAAGCCGGCTGCAGTCAGCCTGAAGGAGCAGGGCGTTGAGGTGGTCAACGTGAGAACTCCCCGGACACTGGAATCAAAATTGAAATTTACTGACTCTGTGCAAGGCCGACCTGAATGATGCGCAATCAGTATCCAAGGCTGTCGAAGGGTCCAGTGTCGTCTTTGGCGTCACTAATTGTAGGTGATCAGACAAAACCAGCGCATAACATTCTGACCCCCAATAGTCTGGGAAACTATGAACATCGATACAGAAATCAAACAAGGCAAGGCCATCGTCGATGCTTCAAAGGCCGCGAATGTAGAGAGACTCATATGGTCTTCTCTCGTTCACGTCACCAAAGGTATGTGAATTCCGAAAGGATAACATGGAGGCATACTCACTAGAAGGCAGCTACTGGCGGCAAGATCACCGCGGTCAAACACTTTGACGGAAAGGCCGAGATCGAGGAATACGCCCGATCAGTTGGTGTTCCAGGAACATATTTCATGCCGGCAATGTTCATGTCAGGCATCATGCAAGCGATCAGAAAGGTGAGTTGACCTGCCCACAGACCTGTACCTGAATGCTGACTTGGACAGGGTGACAACGGGGAATATGCGATGAACGTTCCATTCGCCGCTGACCTCAAGATTCCACTGATCGACCCTGCCACCGACACTGGTGTATTCGTTGCTGCCATCTTGCTCAACATGCAAGACACGTTGAACAAGCGGATCGCGGCCGCGAGTGGCTACTTCACGCCTAGCCAGCTTGTCGAGGACTTCCAGGCCGCTACCTCTCAGAAGGCTCAGTTGAACACTTTGCCAATGGATATGTGGGCATCATTCCTGCCGGAAGTCGTGCGAGCGGAATTGAGGGGAAACTTCGAGCTCATCATTGACCCCGGATACTTTGCTGGTGAGCCAGCGGACGCGGTTGAGAAGGGCTTGGATCTGGTAGCTAAGTCGGAGTTGCGCAAACCGATCAGCTGGAAGGACTATGCCGCTAAGAACTTTCAAGCGTGAAGACGATAGCAGGTAGAAAAGTACCACTGTGTGCTTCTAAAATAATCATGCAAGCTTAGCTAGCGCGCTATTTAAGGTTCATATTCTGCAGTGGTGTACCCGACAATGTCGGCCCCTCTGACATCCATGCGGGCATGACGACTGGGGAGCTTGAAGAGACATCGATATGAAGCTGAGGATCGAGACTGTAATAGTATGATCATCGACGGATGGCAAAACCGTGACTTGATGCGACGTGATTGGGGAGAGAGCAGCCTGATATATGGTTGAGCAGCTTTATCATTGCACTCTTCTATTTCCACTCGCTGCTTAAATAAACAGAATGACCGCTCCAAGAACAAGTTTAGCCAGGTTTATAGCGATCATTAGTTCAAATGTTTGGCCGACGGGTATGCTCCGTTATGTCACAGGTACTACTAGCGTTCAGCCCCTGGAAGTTTAAGCACATTTACGTGGGGGCCGTTATCTTGTTTGCCAAGACGCGAAGTCAAGGTAAGGCCGGTGGCTTCTTAAGCGGCCGTATCACGTGTTTATATTTGGGCCGGTCGGTTATATTGCTAAGATATTAGGTTTAGGTATCTAAAAACCTTTAAAAGGACTAGACTAAGGTATTAGGGTAGTACCTAGTATAGATACTATTTAGCTAGTAGAACTAGGTCTTTAATTACTTATATATATCGTATTTACTACTAGTAGAGGTATCAGTTCTATTAAATTATAGTTAAGTATAGATAATAAGTATATATACTAAATAAAGCTCATTTTAATACCGAAGAAGAAAGGAGTACTTTAAAGCCTTTTAAAGGCTTTTACGAATATATTTTAATCTATATAGATTTATAAAGCTATTAGGGCTTTAGTAAGGCTTTCTTTAAATAAAGACTATATATTATAGAAATCGTTTTCTCTTTATTTAAAGTATATAACTCTTAGTAAAGAAATGAAAAGAAAGATAAAAAATAATATTAGGCTACTAATCTTTAATTAAGGCCTTTCTAAGTACTCACTTCAAGTAGGATATAAATAAGATATTAAGAATTAAGTATATTCTCTTTTCTTTTTATTTATTATGAAAAAGTATATATAATTAATATCTACTAAAGGCCGTTAAAGTAACTTATATAAATTGTTCTAAGATAATAATATAAATTATAAATTCGTCTAAATAGACTTTTATTAATAAGATTAATCTATAAAAAGTACTTTTACTAAATAATTTAGCTTATTCGTTAGAAAAGTAAATAATAAGAACTTCTTTATTATAAAATATAATATCTTAAATATATATAAACTATTTATCTCAATAATCAAATTTAAATTTATAAATAACGTTTAAAGGGATTTATAAGTACTTTTTAAGGCGTTATATATTAAGTTATTTATAATATTAGTACCGATAAGATTTAAAAGCCTTTACTTCTTTTAAAAAAGCACTTTTAACTATAACAAATTTATAAGGCTAGTATAAAGGTCTTTTAAAGACTCTTTATACCTTTATATAAGAAAATATTAAAGAAGATAGCTTTATTAGAATTATACTAAAAAGGCTTTAGAAAGTCTTTTTATATATTTTTTACTTTTATCTTACTAATAGAAGTTCGTAATATATTAATTTATTATAAAAGACTTAAAAGTTCTTCTTTTACCTAAGAAAATACTTTTAAAGGTAATAAAAGTAGGTAAAGATAAATACCGTAAGAGAAAAGATATAGAAAAGAACTTTTTATTTAATTTTAAAGAATAAAAAGTAACTACTTTATTTAATATAGCTAAGAGACGATTACTAGAGATTTAAACCCTAAATAAAATACTAGAAAGCCTTAAAAAGGCCTTAAATAAGTCTTAAGAAGTACTTATTATAAGTTTTTTACTTTAATTATATAAAAAGAATATTTAAGTACTTAGACTTCGTTATTTATTAAGTAGTAATAATAGTACTTAATAAGAGCTTTAAAAAGCTTATATTCTCTATTAAGTTAGTAGACTTAATAGAGTACTAGAAATAACGAAAAATTAAATATTTTTCTTTATAACTAGTATAATTAATTATATAAGTTAACTAATAAGAGCTTTAAGAAAAACTTAGTAAAGCCTTTAGAACTACTTTATATCTACTTACTTAATTTATTTTAATTAATTATAATTAATAACTATTATAAATTCTTAATAGCTTATAAGCCGTTTTAGATTTATAATATAGCTTAAGAAGATTATTAATAAAGTTCTTAGTAAGTACTTATAAAGTACCTATAGAGTTATTTTATACTATAGAATAACGAGTTAAAGGCTATTTATTTAAAGAAATAGAGGTATATATATAAGCTATAAGACCTTTAAAAGCTCTTTTATAGCGTTTAATCTCGCTATATTAATAAAAGTACTTATATATAGGCTTTTAATTAAGAAACTTAATTAAAGCTAAAAGCCTTAAGTTAACTTACTAAATAGTATATTATATTTATAATATATTAAAATAAGTTAAGAAGATATTAAAAAGACCTTATATTACTAAAAACTTACTCTTTAAGCTTTATATAATCTTTAATTTAAAAAAGAAATATTATAGTATATATTCTCTTCTTTAAAGTAAAAGGATATTTAGAAATAGTTATTAAAAAATACCTATAAGCTATAGGAACTATATTATAGTAAGTAAGAGTATAAAAAGTTCTTTAGAAGTACTTTATAAGCTCTAAAGATATATTTTCTTTAAGGTACTAAAGAATTAGCATTGTAAAAGGCTTTTTAAAGTACTTATTATTAACTAAGTACTACTACTAACAATATATAATCTCCGACTTCTCTTTTATATTATAAAAGATTATTAAGCTCTTAATAGAGATATATAAATAAAGCTAAAGAGTATTAGTAAGGTTAATAATATTCATATTTTATAAGGTTTTAGTAAGAGCTTAATTCTTATTATAGTACTTATACTCGCTATTTAAAAATAAATAAAGAGAACGAAAAAGAAAAAGTAAGTAAGAAAGGAATATATATTAATAAAAGAATATTTATAATAAGTAAAGACCTTCTTAAGTACTTATAAAAGCCTTTTTAATTACGTAATTAGCGCTTATATATAATAAATAAGGTCTTTTATTAATATATTAAGAAAAGTTTTATTAAGATACTTATTTTATCTTTAATTACTTATATTAGATTCTAATGTTTATCTTCTTATTATTACTTACTATATAAGAAGGCCTTTAAAAGGATTTTAAAATACCTTATCTAAACTAGTTATATATAAAATATATTAAAGTCTTAGTACTAAAAGAGCTTCGCTATTAAATAAAGATATAGCTCTTATAAAAGTATTATTAACTTCTTTTTTAGAGACTTTAAAAACTAATTAACTTATACTCTTTCTTTATAAGGTAAAATACTATTAGTATAGATAAGTAGCTTTTATAAAGGCCTTTTAAAGGCTTTTATATACTAAAATTACTTTTTAAAATAATATACTTTAAGTATATTAACTTTAAGTCTTATATTTAGAATAATTACTTTTATTTATAATATTGAATTATAAAGAAGTTTAATATACTCATATATAATGACCCAGATTCTCACGACCGAACTTCTCGTTCCGTATTAGTGGGTGAGCTGTCGCCGCTTGAACTCACCCTTTCAGGTGAGCCGAAGTTGAGCCAAGGGTGAGCTGAGGGTGAGCTGAGCTGCGTTTTGGGTGAGCCAAGACAGCACCGCCACCCCCACGACGATTCTCTCGACCAATTGAATGGCTCTGTCGAGTGGGACAGCTTCACAATCATTTCAAGGGCCCTCTAACGCGAGTAGCTTATAGCTCCGCTTTACTGGTGGACATTAATCTAGCCCAGCGAAGTTGCATATCCTGTCGTGATATAATAATTGTGAGTACGCGGAAGTGTCCCAAGTGCTTTTGGAAGTATTGCTATCGAGATTATCTCGTTTCCTTTGATTTAACGAATTGATGTAATTCGAGCGTCTGCTTACATTCACGCCAAAAATGGACAAAGTTCCTTGAAATGTGCGCGAGACCGTTTTCTTCAGCCCGTGCAAATTTGCCAATGCGTCCCAAATCTGCCCGCTCGGCCGCCCTGATCACACAAACACTAAGCATCCTCTCGTACTACGAAGACGACTTGACATGGTGGACCAGCCTCGGCTCGGTGCTGGTGATTTTGGAGGACACGGCACCAGGGACGAATTCTAGGCTTGACGCCGAGAACACCATCAATCTGCTGTGCCCTTTTAGAATCATCTGTCGAGTGGGTTTCGACAGAAAGGCAAGTTTGAAACCATATTTCTTCCAGTGTGGACATTCCAACCGGATTCGAGAGCAATCTCACCCAACGTAGCGCACTCCCCAAGCGTCAGCAATTCGCTGGCCACATCCAAGGGAAGCAGGAAAGCAGGAAAGCAACCTTGTCTGGGGGCTGGACGACTTTGTTGGGCAAGCGGATGGATACGACCTTGGTTGGGCTCATCGTCCTCTTTGAGTTCGACATATCTCAGGCCCTAACCTGCAGCTTCAGCATCTTCCTGGCTGTCTGGGACCTCCATTGGATTGCTTTCGTCAATGCTCTTCGTGTATGCCTCGCCAAGCGCCTTTGTTGTAACGTCGACCCGCCGGCATTCCTTTATAGTGCTTGAATGGACTGGTGAGAAACTGGCCCGTCTCTTGATCCCTGTTGTACGGTCAACCTGTGCACTTGGGGCATTCTCCTTGGACAAGTCGGACTCTTGGGAATGACTGGCTGGGGACGGGGTGGTTGTAGCCCCTACATCGTCCTCGCTTTCAGGATCGAGCTTGCTCAACCATGAGCCGTATGTGGTGTCCGGGTCTCCAACTTCGCGACTGGCCTGTGCCGCGCGTTGGTACTCGTCATAGCTAATAGCATCACCCAGAGAGCGGTCAAGATGGACCTTGAGGACACGAGGGAATCGGAGTGTTAGATATCGTGCATTTGAAGGCCGGTCGAACCCCGCACCGATCACCTCAACCACGGCAGGCTGCGAGAATAGATGTGTCGGAAGAGACCTTCCCGTCAGTTCCGTGAGGATCTGCATTTGTTGTCCAGTCATCGAGAACTGGAACCGAGATAGACGGCCATGAGCATTCAGAAAGTGAATGTTGGATATTGAGATCGATGGATGTGAAACAGTGCCCACGATGCGGAACGAAGGACTGAGCTCAACACGACAGCCCTCTTGATCCACTTCTCGACAGGCCAGAGAGAAGCTTGTCCACGTTCCCGGCATCAGTGACAAGCTTGCCGCTGCCACAGGATCGCATCGACCACCAATGACGAGCAGGTCGACCGAATCGCCTAAGCCTGGTATATAGTCCTTCTTCACCTTTACGTACTGTGTGACTCCGCCGTGGACACCGATGTATGGATCGCGACACGCTTTCAGCACCAGACCTTCCCATCTCTGCGAAAGTGCATACGCCATCTCGCGAGCCAGTGCAGACGTACCTCGAGTGGCAGTAAAGTCGAGCACGATTTGACGCCCGATCGCGGCTCGGCCAGGAACCGACTGAACAAGCTTCTGGAGGTGTTGTCGTCGCTGCCTGTAGGTCTCATAAATGCAGATGTGGTCATCCCACAGCAGGATGTCGTGGAAGACGATCATCAGATGCTCATCAGAATCTGGCGAGGAGTCTCTCTGGCAACCCAGACGGCGTCCCGCACGGGTGACGTGTCTCCGAATCTTGTGGAACGGCATGATGTCGCGGACCACATCACTCCACACCACAAGTTCCCCAACCAAGACGCAATGCTTCTGCACTCGATCTGCCATTCTGCTTGCGCCCAGGCACTGTCGAATCGTCGGCAGGATAGGATCACGATCAATGGTTGAATCTCGACCGCTTTTCGAGAATAATTTGATCACTGGCTTTCGACTATTGCTGTCCTGCCAGATATGCACTTGACAATACTCGCCATCGTACTTGCGCTCGACACTAACTTCTTGTCCTCGCATCAGGGAATAGCCGTGCTTGATACTGCGCGCTTTTTCAAAATGGGGCAGGCTTACACGCGTACCAGCTTGTGGTACCAGTGGCCGAGCTTGGCCCGAACAGGTTGATTCTCGTTCCTGAAGGTGGCTCAGAGCTTTAGGGAATGAGTCGAGCACACTCAGCACAGGAGGCAGACTCTGGTGTACAAGCTCAACCATCAGTTCTTGGGGAACGGTGGCCGGCGTCAAGTCCTTGAGCAGCAATCGCACAACCCATTTGACCTCCAGGCTCGACATTCGCTGGAACATCGACGTCAATTGACTTGATAAGGAGGATCTGTCCAATTGGGAATACCGCTTTCGAAGCTCGACATCGGAGAAGTCACACAGTGCAGCCACTTGATCCAGGTTGTGGTCGAGCTCGGTGATGGTTAGTGGTGCTCGAGATGAACAGCTGCGCACCACACTCCGCCGCGGCTTGCATGACAGCGGTAGCACAGTCGAGATTTCCCTCTTTCCGCATCCGTTCGATTTCTTGCTGTCGACTTGTCCCGATTCCCCAGGCTTTTGACTGCGATACGTGCAATACGCTATCTCACCGAGGCCGTAAACACGGTCGCATCGTCGGGCAGGAATGAAGCACGATAGAAGTGCAAGGCCTTCGACAGACAATTGCAATTTCCCGACATGCCGGTCGAACCATTCCTGGGTGATGGATTCTGTCTGGTGGGCGGATCGTGAGGACGACAGCTGCTCGAGCAGACCACAGATGTCGGAAAACAGCAACATCATAACAAACACTGAAGCCACAGCTCCTTTAATGTTCATTTACAGTATTGGACATCCAAATGGCAGATTGATGAGCTTTATATTAATCCCAAGAGCCTTGCATTGTGGTCTCTTACCTTTCCATTCCACATGCGCAAGCCTATCCACCATGCCGGGGTGAAACGGCGAGGCACAGCAAATCCACCAGCCGTGATTTCCATCGCGCCTGGTGGCCTG
>NW_027042719.1:0-35386 GCF_036327395.1 Knufia obscura
ACGAGGCCCGGTGGAGAGTCTCCTGGAGAGACCGCCTCAGCGATCCCGAGGTGGGGACGGTCGCAGTCGGCGGGGTCGGGCGCGACTTGGAAACTCCTGATCCCACGCTGCGGCGGTTGGTGGGGCTGGTCAGTCGACGTGGAGCAGTGCCGGCGGCATCGGGTCGCGACGTCAGCTCTCGACGGCGAAGGGCGCCCTTGCTGAAGCCCGATAGATTGCTGGTGCCCGCCTGTGGTCCCGGGTGCGGTCCCGCTTGTTGTGTGCTCGGCGGGTGGACGGTCGTCTGAGTGGGAGGAAGGGAGAAGTCGTCGTCCGCGGCGTCGGCAAACAGCCCAGTCTCGTCAATCTCGTCGTCCATGCCGTGGTCGAAGGTGAGGTGGCCGCCGAAATCCATGGTGAGCCGCGATGTTCGAGTCAGATCGGAGGGGTGGTCCTGTGCGGCCGGAGGATGGGCCTCTTTAACCGTCTGTACCCCACGCCGTTCGTCCACTGTGTTCTGGTGGTCTTGTAGCCGATGCGCGACGCCGCAAGTATGAAACACTAAGTGGTGTCAGAGGTCATGCATGTACTTCCGATCGACCCACTTCGATGGACAAAAGCCGTCATAACGCGTTCGCGCTATAGTAGTGACGAGCTCCACACGGGTCAGCCGCGGTTGATCGAGGGGGTCAGCATGACCGTCCACCAGCAACCAAGAGAGTGCAGCCCATGCATCCTCGGAACGGAAAGGCTCGCCATGACAGGTTTCGGTGGCCAAGAGCTGTCTTTTCCACCATTTTCTGCGACGACGCATAGCACATAAGTAGGACACAGACATCGCTCAAGAACTGTGGCCACAATTCTCGTCTCCTTTTTGTCTCGCTTGAGTGCCACTCTTGCACATTGTTGTTGACCGCACGACTGTCCCACATGCCTTTCAAGATCCGCAAACCCCGCCAACGAAAGGCCTCGAAGCGGACCGCCAGCCGCCAGGTCAAAGACGAAAAAGCGCGGTACGAGCGATGCCGTCGTCGCCGGTGGGGCCTGGTCAAGAAGGCCCGCGAGTACAGTGTGCTGTTCGGGGCCGAGGTCTACTTGCTCGTGAAGGACGAGCACAACGCCCACTACTTTGCATCGGAGGAACAGTGGATCGGCGCCCCCGAGGATGTGGTGAGCTAGTGGTTTCCGTCGACCACCACCCCTCTGATGCTGATGGTGGGTGACAGGGAGCCGTGCGCGTCGAAGCACCCGGACGCAAGGTCCATCGAGTCCGAGAAGACCTGTCAGTTGTGGAGACCGGTTCTGATGACCCTGAAGACATCCCTTCTGAAGGCTCTGATAATACGACTGCTGCAAGTCCTCTCTGCGCCACCTCCAAGGGTCGAGACCTACAAAGCGGGTACTCGGGATTCGTCGATCTGCCTGAAAAAGGTGCACCGAGCACTGGGCACCCTGCGACGCCCCGACGTTGACCACGATGATGCGGACTTTGAGATAGACGCCGCCCTGGGTCCGGAGGGCGACACGATACGGGGACCATAGCTGTCTATCACAGCACTCCTCTAGCCAACAGGTCGAGCTGGCCACTCGTGGACTTGTCTTTTCTGACTGATTTGGAGCAGCTGCACGTCCAGGGCGGTGTGTGGAGCCGGGTCCAGGAGACCTTCACCGGCGTCTCTCACACCAGCCGGTGCTGTCTCCTTCGGGGTTCTTTGGTGTTGGGCAACGGGCAGACGGCCTTTTCGGTCGCCTCGCCATAGGTCTGCAGTCCTTGCCCAGGATCGCTGTCACCATTGATTCATGGTTGCAAAGTGGCGTAAGTCAGCGCAGTGATGAGTAGGACCTCAATTGACCACTACGACAGGGCCGAACATCGCCATCTCCCTCGAGCTCGATATATCACCTAACACAGCTCGACGCGGCCGACAGCCAAGTGGCGCACTCTCAGCTCTGTCAGTGTGGCCACGTGAATACGCGGCTCGCTTTTGAATCCGCGAGCCACCGACTGCGATCACCGACAGCCATGGAGATGATCATAGAACCGCCATGGGCACAGGCGTGGAGGAAGGCTTAAAGACCAGGACGTGTGAGGGATCGGAGGTCGTGCTGGCGCCGATAGCTCTCTCCAAAATGGCATGTCTGCAAGATAGATCGGCCTCAAACCGCGTCGATAGCTTGCGGACCCGGCCCACATCCGCAGTGCCAGGTCAAGGAAGCCTCCATCGTTGTGTTGTTCGTCGTGATCTTGCTTCACTGCCACGTCCCCTTGTCCATCGTAGGGAGGCCCTTGCTCTCCTCTTGCAGGTCGTGACCATGAGCGAGCTCAATGCGAAAGCTGGTCTTCTTGCTTCGCCAGCTTTAGCTTCGAGCCTGACATCGCCGAAGGTGACGCATGCGTAGTACTCGGGCAGGCAGACAGTGTAGGCGTTCCATCGATGTTCGTTCAGCGATCGAGAAGGGAGTGGGGAATCAGGAAGGTCGGTCGAAGGGGTGTGAGGCGTTCTCTATGTCCGCGAAGCAGATCTTGAATGACCGTGACCTGCAAGGTCCGTCAGCACAATCTGGAACAGCCATTAGAAAGCGGGTCAACAGTGTCAACAACATTAGGTTGGCTTGTGGCCATGCTACAGACCAGCACCAATCAATGACGGCGACGCTTGTCGCAGTATTCGAGGATGCTGGCTGGTGGTACTGCCTACATAAACAGATTAGTACTGACTCCAACGGTTATACTGTTACCAAGATGGTTCAGATCTTCTTATGGTGTACGCAGTCGCTGAAGGTCATTCAGCGGTACACGAGCAACGCACTGCTTATCGTCGATGCTACATTTCGTACCAACAATAAGAGGATGCTTCTCATTATTGGTGTGGCCAAGTCGAGCACCAGTCGCACCTTCCCAGTCGCCTTCTCGTGGGTACCAAAGGAGGATGCAGAGTCACACAGCTCCTTCTTCCAGTGTCTACGAGAAGAGTTGTACCAGGGTTTTCCAGAGCCCGTGGTAGTGCTAACAGATCTCTCTACAGGCATAACCAGCGCCTACGACCGTCTCAAGTGTATGCACTAACTCGCAGCTACAGTACCGAACTTGGCAGACCACATGATGTTTCCGGTAGCCTCTTGGAGGACGAAAGTGGACATTGGCCTCTGCATTACCGAACTGTATTCTCAGCTAAAGACTACGTGTTCTTTGCCTTGCTCCCTTCTCCAGTACCTTGCTGATTGAGGTGCAACTGTCAGACGGCAAGCAGCGCGGGTCGAGTTAGCGCGGTGCTTTGATTGGTTGTCATGTCGTTTCTGAAACCAACAGGTGCCCGCCCCGCAGGTCGTCGTGCAGATACCCGCCGGGGATGCAGGAAGTGGTCCCCAGACCGACGCTGGTTCCCCTTCCTTGTGTGGACCGCAGCGCTAACTACTTATATAGCCCACTGATCCTGTACGAAGGTCAGTGTCTTAGAGCTTCACGGCTATTAAATCATGGCTGAAGATAGAGAATACGCCATCGCTCCAGCAGTGAGTAACAAGAGAAACAAGGAATCTTAGATACTGATACGAGCTAGGCTCTAATAGATCTCTCCCGGGACGAGGATGCGGACTCGGCCTACGGAGGGGACATGTACGAATCCCTGGCTTGTGGCTGAAACGCACGCCTTAGAAGACTGGTGCTGACGTTCACATAGTCAAAGCGAAACAGCGTCTCTAACGTCTTCTATTACCAACTACAGGTTCGAAAACGGAAGACGTTATCATGCCTACGGGGAAGGGGAATATTGGGCACCAAACGACGAGACTCAAAACGACCAACTCGACATCGCAAACCACATTTTCCTGTTACTTTTCGACGACAAACTTTTCCAAGCGCCCATAGGCTCTAGTCCACAAGAAGTGCTTGACGTTGGCACCGGTACTGGTATTTGGGCCATCGACTTTGCCGACCAGTTTCCCTCCGCCAGTGTGATTGGCACTGATCTGTCTCCGATTCAACCGTTGTGGGTCCCTCCCAACTGCCAATTCGAAGTCCATGACTGCACGCAGGAATGGGGTTTTAGAGAAAATCGGTTTGACTTCATCCACGTCCGCGCCCTTTACGGCTCCATCGCTGACTGGCCCGCCTTCTACGACCAAGTCTACGCGCATCTAAAGCCAGGGGGTTGGTACGAGCAGGTCGAGTACAGTGTCGACTGGAAGACAGACGACGACTCGATCCCTCCAGGCCACATTTTCCACGACGCGTCTGCAAACTATATCGAGGCTGGCGAGAAGATGGGGAAGACTTTTCGTATTCTCGACCTCCAGAAGGACCACATCGTTCGAGCCGGTCTCGTCAACGTAGCCGAAAAGCGATACAAAATGCCGCTCGGGCCGTGGGCAAAGGACAAAAGGTTGAAGGAGATTGGCCGCTGGCATCTCCTAGAAGCTTGTCAAGGAATCGAAGGTTGGACAATGGCGCTGTTCACGAGGGTTCTAGGGTGGTCCTTTGAAGAAGTGCAGGTATTTCTCGCCGGGGTGAGGCAGGGCTTCCAGGATCGCAAAATTCACGCCTACACGAGGGTGTCGGTCGTATATGGGCAGAAGCCGGTGCGATGAGTAGTCCATCATGATTACGTGCAGCAGAGGTGTGGCGCGTGAGTGCAAGAGCCATAGCGCACGGTAGACGTTAGCACCATAGTAGGCAAGATAGGGTTGAAAGTCTGATTGGCGTTGCCAGAGAGAGTATTCGCGTTCATGAGGATGATACCAGATCATCAGGGCAATGTGAATGGACTCTTGTCATTTCTCCATTATGTTCTTTTTAAAAATGGGAGAAGTGGTTTGACTACAAATTGTTGTACGCCTGCGAGACACAAATTTAAAGATTCGCTCCCCGTTGTCTGAAGAATCTCATTGCACGATGACCCGCAATCCCATCGATCCCTTCTTTGGCTGTGGATTGAAAAAGTCGTGCGCTACATCAATATCTTCTCTCGTCGTCTGGTACAAAGCCATCTCGAACCGCCGAAACATTGCTGCTAAAGTGAGATAGATCTCTGCCTGCGCCAGGTGCTGGCCCAGACAACCTCTGGTTCCCTTGCTAAAGTTCACTAAATACTTCCCCAGTCGATTTCGCTCACTCGGGTCTAGCCAGCGCTGTGGTCTGAAGGTCTTCGGTTCAGGGAAATGTTTGGGATTTTCGTGCATGAAGATCGATGTCATGCCTACAGGTGTTCCAGCGGGGATGACGCTGTCGTGATAGATGAGCGGTGCGTCAGGAGACACCCGCTGGAGGCGGTGGGTGACGCCGTAGGATATGCGGTAGCCCTCGTACACTACTGCTGAGAGATATGGGAGCTGTTCAAGCTTCTGCAAGGGAGGCAAGCTCTCGTTGGGCATGGCTCCTCCGAGTTCTGCTTTGAGTTTTGAGAGTATCTCCGGATTGGCAAGGACGTGGTAGGCTGTGGTATTAAGGTAATGAGTCGTCGTCACCTGACCGGCTGCCACGATGGATTGTCCTTCGTCGACCAAGTGCCGCAGCTTCTTCTCCTCTGGTGGCAGCTCGCTGGTCTGCACAAGTTCCTGGAATATGGTTTGATGGCCCGAAGTCCGGCTGTCCATATTATTTTCTTCCATGACCTTTGAAACTTGCTTGGCTAAGTCCTGTTACGTGGCTATTAGTCGTTGTGAGGATGTTGACGGAATTTACACGTACTATCTGAAAGCCGATCAGGCGCATTATGTGCGGGTTGAGCCGTGCCACCAACCACAGTGGCATCAACCTCATCACAGGCAGCAACCAGGGGAATTGCTTATTAATATGACTCTGTTCGGAGACTGAATCGATGGCCTCGGGCCAGATGGGTGCAAAATCTGGTTCGTCAAGACAATTGTAGGACTTTGCGAAAGCGTAATCCGTGATAACGTCCATGGTCAGAGCGGCAAAAGCATGACGCAGATTGACTGGTTCTTTGGTTTGCTGAAAGCCTCGCAGTCGGGTACAGAGCTTTTCTACGACCGACTTAATCATGGGCTCGAGTTTTGTAACCGATCTCTTAGAGAAAAAAGGGTTCAAAGGTGCCCGCCGTAGGCGGTGCTGGTCATGTGGCACGGTCCCAAAATGGGACGAAGAATTCCCAAACATCGCCGCAGACCAGGCCCATTTATCTCGTCGTTTAGTTGGACCAGTATAAATCTCGTCGTAGTACTCTGGGTCGTCAATGTGCAGCTCATATGGGTTGATCCGGACTATGGGCCCTGGCCGAAATCAGCAACACAATCTGAATTTGAGCAAAGTCTGATTTGGCGCATACCGTATGTTCTATGCATCTCCCGAATCTTCCAAGTATATCTTCCGCGTTGGACCACATCGTAGTAGAACTCGTACCAAAGCGTCGACGCAGCAAGCCAAGGACCGGGGAACTTAGCGAGAGGGCTCAAATATAAGCGATAGACAGTCACGGTGACAATATAGACGAACACAAGGACAAAGCCCCTCTGCAAGATTGAGTCCATCCAGAGAAACTGAGCCATGAGGTCTCAAATGTGGAGGGTGGAAAGGCAACATTACTACCCAGCCTTGATGTTGCGGGGGTGGGCCAAGAGTCACTTCGTGGACTGGTACGCTAATGCAAGTATGTCGGTTCTAGTATCTTCTCATATTTCGAATTGTGCTATCTCGTATTCTTGCGTTTTGTTGTGCCCTCGTTTTTCTGCCAGATATCATATATGAATCATCACTTTTCGTTTCGACTCATCTCGTCTTATCTCGTCAGCAATTTCCCTTCGGAATCTTCTGGTACACATCGGCAACGGCTTGCCACTGTTAAACCCACGTGGATTTTGTCTCAGCTAAAGAATTCAGCTAAGCAAGACCAAACTGTTCATCACACACTCGACACCTTTCTCCACTGTCCTGCTTGCCTCGTGCTTGGTCTCGCCTCGTCCGGGACCTGTAATCACTTCTTGCGACGGTGGTCTTCTGAGCACGTAGGCAGCCCACCACATCACCTTCTCTTTCTCTCCATTTACAGTTGTGGGCCCCACTGTGACCTGTCGTTGGTCCCGAAGCTTGTGCACGTCCACTTTCAAGAGCAGGAAATTGCTTTCGTCTTCCATCATCCCCCGATGGGTCAATCTTAGGCCATCTGAGCACTAGACTTGAACTTGTTCAGTGGCCTTTGATTAAGGTTCTCCTTCAAAGCTGTCTGAAACGAACGAGCAGACGCGGTGCTGCCCCACTAAAAATCCCAAGTAGCGCGTCGAGGATTGAGCGGTTCTGCCGGCGGCTGTCACTTTGATGGCCGAAAGCTGGCAGTCATCAGATGCATGAAGAGAGAGTGCGAGTATAGCTAGAACGATTCAGAAACGAGAACAGAAAACCTCGGACTACAAAACCCCGCAGATGGGAATGCCGTTGCAGCTGTCTTCACCCTGTTCGACGCAAGTATTTTCAGACCTGCTAGGTGGAGCGGGTGCAGTTTTGCATATCCCTTTCGTCGAGACATTTTGCCGCATCCGCACGGACAGGTACGAGAGGTCGCGTTCTATTGCTGGCCTGCGTGAAAGCAGACCACCAATGGGTGGGTATTGCGAACATCGATCATACTGCCTAGGCGCTTTTTCAATGGTAAAGGACCTATGAAGTTGCTTAGGTGCATGCTTGCAAGGGGCCTTTGCTCATTTCGAGATTCACGCTACATTGCCTGCGGGCATTTTGGCTTGCTGCGCCGCTCTGTCCCTACGTTCATGTTCACGAGCTACACAATTCGAGGAGGAACACATCTCCTGTGCGCGTCGAATTGCCTGCCTTCTCGCATTACGGAATGAGTCACACTTCGATCATGGCTAACAAAGGCCAGCAAAAGCATACAGGTGATCCTTGTTCGAAACCTGCCTCACCCTCGCTCGCTCACTTATTCCTCGAGAACGTCTGGTTCTGGCTGCACGCAAAGTCAAGATGAATGCTTGGAAGGTGTATATATGCAGGCCATTGTGTCCTCGGCTGCAATAGATGTCTATCCAGACCTCATCTGGCAACATGAGCATTGACCTCAACATGGATTTCGTCCCTTTGGGCGGCTCAAACCTGCCTGTAGAGAATGACGGACAAGATTCACAGAACTCGGACCAAGAGGATACCGCCTCTGTTGCATAACGCGACGAGAACTTCGCCGAATCGGATTATTGGTTCGGGAGTATTTACTTTCGGTGTGTTTTGGCTCAAGAGGTATTTGATCGAGCGACCGCAGGATGCTCTATGGTTGCAATTGATGTACGTCACTGCTCTCCAATTTCACGAGAAAGAGAACCTTGCTGAACGTCTCTCAGTCTCTACTTGCGGCTCAGATGGATTGTTTCCCATCCCAACGCGCGATGCAGGCGTTCGGGGAGCACCGTTTGTTCAATCTCGAGGCCAATACCTATGTTCGCCAGGGCCAGTACCTTTGCCTTGCTTCAGTGTTCGATCATAATCTTACCACTTGACACATTTTTTGGCCTAGTCCATCGCCTGTACCACTGTCGTAAACTGAGCCACTTTCAATTCGTCTATCGGCTTCCGTGTCTTCCCGGGTCTCTCCGTGGGGTGGCACATGCGACTGCGGGGCTGGCAATGCTAGACAGCATCTTTAATAAAATATCAAAAACTTTTCAAGACTTCCACCCTCTCGACAATGAAACTACATCAACCATGGTTGCAGAAGAGCAGAAAATCATCGTCGATGATATCGCAGAGGATGAGGAGGAAATTGGTGGAAAAGGTTAAGACAATGGTAAAAATAATTTGATCATCAGAGTGGCACGAATATTCAACTCGATGCGGACGAAGCTCCGGGAAACAACCTTGTTCTTATCGACTCCTCCGTTTGCGCTGTCCTCGTGAGCCTACGCAGTGCCGAAGGAACGATCAGAATCACCGGGAAACAAGGTGCGGGAGAGTGACCATCATGTTCACCTCATTCTGCTGGCTTTGTTGGAAGAAACCAATAAATTCAGAAACGCTAATGGATGTGACTGAGACAGGATTGGAGGTTTTGACTAGCTGTCATGTGATGTGACTATTGGCCTCTTGCATGAAATATGGTCAGCGCTACTTTTGACTGTGCACTAGACTAGGCTCCGCTCACAAACAGTGGCATTGTCCTATCTCCATGGCCCTGAGCGCGGCAATGGCAAACACCAGTCCAAGATGACCACCAAGGGCATCAATTTGACCCTGACCGGTGGCCACGGATTTGTGTGGGTGCGCAACATCGTTGTTGGTGGGAGCAGCATTGGGGGCGTGAGGATCAACTGACGTTGCACTACTGAGGTATGAACACCACCCTACAAGGAACAGGTGGGGATACCTAGACTGACACGCAGCCTCGAGGACGTAAGGAAGACCCTCACCCATCTGGGAGTGGAGCAGCTCATGGACCGAAACACCACTTGGCGAGGAGGAGAGGGGACACGAAGATCGGTTCGCAGCCTCGACTTGTGGTGGCAACCTTATCATATACCGAGTCGGTCTTGTGAGGGACGTCGGTTTGTGAGGGAGCAGGAGGGTTTGCAGATCGGTTGGTAGATCGACATACAACCTCGCCGTCTGGTGGCAGACTTCGGCATTGGTCCCACCCATCTTCGATGTATTGTGGATGAGCAGGTCGACAGGACCGCGATTGGTTAGCAGTACATGCATGCGGTCTGCCTCTCGTCCGGGTGTGGCAGCAGTTTGTGATGTCGTGGCCTGCCGAGCGGCCCGCCTGCTTGGCCGCACTAGAGTGTTTCATCGTCGCCGCGACCCCTCCGGTGGCCGTGGTGCTGACATGACGGGCATCACCACCGAATGTCAAGGTCACCTTTCGGCCATCGGTATGCCCGCATCGATAGCACCTTTCTGCCACTTTGTGCCCATTATCCTGCAACGCAGGGTGCCAAGGCTCGACTTGCTGCAACAGAAGCTACGTCAGCAGGACAGAAAGAGACATTTGTCGTCGACATCAATCTGACTCAGGTGTCAGACTCCATGCGACCAAGGAAGGAAGCTGTGATGCCGGAAGTGGGCGTGTGCAGGAAAGTGCCTAGTCACTGTTGCGCGCCCATGGTGATGAACACCCCATATCGTCGTGGCGCTCGACGAGAATATCCAGACTGGTCGAGCTTATTTGCCTTTGGCCCACTGTATGCCAGCGGTCAAACTCGACGTCAAAAGATCTAACATGGTGGTTCCGACAGAGTCGTTATGCCCGGCGACAGTGGTGTCTCCCATGGTCGCCGATGAACCAGATCTTGGCTGCTGCTATAGTGCCAGCGTAGAGAGGCAGACATCGTGCCAAAGAACACTATAGCCAAAGGGACTTTCTCATTCATGCCATAATACTGCTCCTTTCATTTTTGTATGCCTCCTTAACCATTCCTCGCCCTTTTCGAAGCGCTCCCTCCTGACCAGGATGTCTTCCGCTTTCGATCTGAGCCAGAGCAGGGACATTTGGCGACCGAATGCCACGACCTCAACTGTCCGTCGCGGGTTTGCTTGTCCACGAACCATTGCATGGTGTTGGGGAAGCTGGAGATGTGACGGCGCGTCTCCTTCTCGAAAGCAATGCTGAGATCGACTGTGATGTCCAGGTGACGTACCTCAAACTTGACGCGGGACTGAAAGAACCCACACCCGGAACAACAGTCGTCATCACCCCCCAAACGAGACAGTACCTTGGCATCCAACGCGATGTGGGGACCTGTATATGCACGACGGATGGCCTGCAGCAGTGGTCGGGCGTCCTGGAAGCTACAATATATGACTCCCTCACAAGTGTAAAGACCGCGGCTAAGCAGAGGCTGCTCTATCAACTCGAAGAGAAAAGCCGAGGCCCAGATGGCATTCCGGTACGGTATGAGATTCAAGGTCGTATTCGTCGTGAGTTCACACAACCAGGGGATCTGCGCCACGTCGTCCAGCGCGGGTTCCTCTTCTTCAAACTCGAGATTGAGGCGAAAGAAATCGACCTGCGCAGCCTTGTCGACTCGGTTGAGCAGGGAGATCCAACTGTTCTGCCCGTGCAGGCACGGAGACGAGAGAAAGGCGCGGATGATACGAGGCATGAAACTGTCGTACCAGAAACCTCGACGGCCTCCCAGCTCGTGAGCGGGAGAGCCTTGATAGCCCGTACCCACCGACAGTACCAGGCGGGGCCGGGCGTGACCGGGCCAGATCGAGTCTAACTCCCACAGACCAGCTTCGATGGGGTTGTTGGCTCGCAGTCCTCCATCTTGGAGCAAGCCGAAACCCTGGACCATCTTCGGCCGCAAATACCTAGAGCCAAGTCAGCTCGCACGGCACGCAGGATGGGAGGGCGATATCACATACCCCGGTGCCGCCACGGTGACGCGGGCACTGATAGAGCTTCAGTAAAACATCTCGCAGATGAACAGGTCGACTTACACTTCCTACACCAGTGGTTCTTCGGCCATCTTGGTGGGCCGGAGAAGTCGGTAGCCTGGATCACCGTCAGTGCATCCTCGCGGTGCCCGTTAGGAAACAGCTCACCGGGGTCCCGGTGATGGTCAGCCCGTCCACCGTAGTTCGTGAAAATGCAGAGTTGGGACGTGGATGCCATCGTCGCCATGATGGCGAGTCGGAGGCCGGACCAGCTTTGCGATGATGCTTCGAACAACCGCTGTGTCGTGCCGAAAGCCTGTTGCATCACGGTCTCCAACACCCGGGAGTCATATTTGCTGTCTCGGACAAGCCAGATGAGGAGATCGCGCAGCTTGTGGCAGTGCGGCAGACAGCGGTACGGTTTGGGAGGAAAAATCTGGGTGACCCAACGCCGGAAGCGAGCCAGACTCTCATCCAGAGACGAACGGTGGACAATCAGATCGAGGGCGATCACCCCGTCTAGAAACTCTCGTCAGCCACGACCATCGCCCACACGGCTCGACCACCGTACCCACGCTGGTTCCCACCACCGAGTGGAAAAACTCCCAAAACGGGTACGGCACATCCAGCGCGTCCTGCAGCCGTCGCGCCAGCACCAACGCGACAACGCCTCGTACGCCACCCCCGTCAAAGCCCAGCAGGGATGGCATCACCGTGGGACCTTTGACCTTGAATGCCATGGCCACATGACGCCCACATACGAGGCACGCGTCCACCACGTACGTGTACACGCCGTAGCCGGGAGCGTAGTATCCGTCAAGACATTCTTCACAGATGGGATGACCGCAGGACAAGGTGCGCTCCGCTGGCCGTACTAAGCACCAGAGACATGTATATGTGCTCTTGAGCCACCTTCCGGACGATCTATGCTTACGAAGGACTTGCCGGCGCAGATCGCGAGCCGTACAGTGGATGCCTAAGTGGAGGAACAACGACGCAAACTGTTCTCGAATGCTGACAGCAGTGACGGATCCTCCTCCCGTGGACTCGCGCGGAGGTAGCGCAACGAGGTCGAGGATGGGTCGGAAAAACCGGTCAAACACGATCGAAGGCGCAAAGCCTGTCGTTTTGGTCAGCACCCATGTCTTCGTGATTGTGAAACTTCTTTTCCTTACTGTGTGTTGTGGGAATATATCCTTGCACCAGCAAGGCTGAGGCAAGCAACTGGTCGATGGTCGATGTCGGGCATGGCCCGACGGCGAGCGACAGGAAGTGCTGCAGACGACGTGCAACCAGGGAGCGGGCTAGTGAGTGTGCCGGATGCTGCGACAACGTCAGCAAGTCGACGCGTGTCGTCGCGTCTTGACCGATCGCCTCCACGGCACGCGAAAAGACATCTGCCAGGGCGGAAGCACTCAGCAGCAGGTGTCGCTCCTGCCGCAGTTGGCGGGCATCCACAATCACGTGATTGAGTATCCGCCGCACCTTCTCGCGGTTCGACATGACCGCGATCTTATCGAGCACCACGATATAGAACGATTCGAACGTCAAGTCGAAACACGAATGACACTCGACTTGCATCAAGGCATCCATGTCCCGACTTTCGGTGGTCACGACCAGCAGATGTGGACGAACGTCTAACCCACCTGCCGTTCCGAGACGCAGTTTCGTCCACTTCTCGACATACCTCGCGGCAGCACGATTACCACCGAGATCATCCGCGAAGACACAGACCACGTGGGAGAAAGAGAAGAGCAGATTGACCTGAATGAAGGCGACCATGTCCTGGTCGAGCAGGTCGTGCTGAGCAAGGGTGACCCGATGAGCCTCATGACACATCCTCCACGGGCCAGCCAGGCTTGTGGGTGTGGCATCCAGGGTGCAGTCAGCCAGCAAGACCGGGTGCGGTGCCATATCGCTGGTCTGGTCGAGCAGAACGTTGGCGACGCCATGCGCCGCTCGTCTGCTCACGTTGTTGCTGGTGTACAGCGCTCGTAATGTCTCGGCCTTGCAGCGCTTGCCCACGAAGAACACCACGGATGGCTGCTGCCGATCGGGATGCGGCAGATCGCTGATGATGCGCCGAAGCCGACCCGAATCGGTCAGTGTCCAATGCGAGTCGGTTTGATCAAGATCGAGCCACTGGACATGCGCACAGCGGAGCAGGATAGAGACCATCGCCGCATCAAAGGGTGCAAAGAAAGAGAACGATCACTGGATTCCCAGAAAACCTTGACTTTTATGTCGGCAGGCGGGGGTTGGAAACAACTCCCACCGAAACAGCGCAACTTTGCTGATTAGCTAGTTGGAAAGGTCCTTAGGCCGGCCCGATACGCCGTGCTGTGGAAGGGTGTCCTTCCAACATCTGTGCAGGCAGGCAGTCTCGGTGGTGGGAGCGACATTGCTTCCTCCTCCACCAGAACCTGATGCCCCCTGGTGGCATGGTGGTCTACGGGTCCTGCTCTTCTGTTCTCGGTCGAATGTATGACGCTGATCAGTCAGACAAGGTGTCCATCGAGGTGGAGCTGATGCACCCTTCTGACTATCATTCTGTGTGTCTTCTTTGGGGAGCCTATCTCGCGAAGGTCTGTAGGAAGTAAGAGTGCTGCAGATTCTTCGTCAACTTTGGCGAGCATCAGTATTTGGTGAGACATCAAACACCAGAAACATGTATTTGTGGTCGTGAGCGGTCCGGCGGAAGGTCAATGCTTGCGAAGCACCTTCCGCCACAGGCTCTGGGCAGTACACCGCTACTCAACGCCTCGGTCGCATCCCCTATCATTAGAGAACCACCATTATCCGTCCTCGTTACGGTGCATGAACATGCCCACCGCATTCTACTGGTCGTATTACCACCTGTGTAGCACTAAAGACTTCCTTGGTCGACAACCAAGTACCTCCTGGTCCGTCGTTCGCACCTAGACGCGGACACAAACAACACACTGAACAAGACATGGCCCTATCGACGTGGTTGTTGGCCTTGCTCCTGTGTGCGTGTCGTGTCTACGCGTCGTTCTGGCGTCTGCCCTGCTCCTCTCGCGCCGGCACAGGACGTCTCGATCCTTTGATGAGTCCCGGTGTGCCCAGTGATCACACCCACGTGGTCTTTGGCAGTCGCAGTAGGTGGTCGTCGATCTGACCGTGCTCGTCTGCTCACCCGTGAGATCGGAGAAAGAGCTCGTAGCACCATCGTCGCACGGGTGGCCAGCACAAAACCAGCATGGTTGCCAGGGCCAGCGCTGCCTTGCTCGGGTTAGTATATCATGTCTGCGAAGAGAGAGGTTGACCAGGACTCACGACAATTCCATACAGCTGTTGGGACAGTCCGTCAGCAAAGGCTGACGCGCTCGGCTTGAGGATGATGGCATGCAGAGCGACCGCCAACACCAAAGATCCCGACAAGCACCCATGCACGAAGCGCATGTCTGTCAGGCTGAGGTGTAGGCAGTCTGCTTGGTAGGAAAGATGCGGACCGAGGCAAAATACGCCCAGGTGCAGCGTAGCCAGCTCGCCAGCGCGGCCTGCTACGCGGCGCATATCTGTCGACGGCAAGAAGATCAACAGTAGATGCGCTCCCATCAATCCCAGCTGGACCCCAACCGTCCACCACGTCCACGAACCTAGCCATGCGGAGTTCCAAATCGAGTGACGGCGGCACAGATGCATCCACAGCCATCGCTGCATCCCATACACTCGATGACTCAAATATTGGATCCATCCATGGCTCATGCAGAGCACGAGCAGTCCTGCCACAACGACCGCGTAATATGCGATGGGGGACATGCAGCGAGCTGGTCAGACCTAGTACAGGCACAAGAGGCGGAGTGGTGATGGCGAGATATAGAAGCTCAAGAGGACGAGTTGTCTGCGTTGCGTGACATGCCACTACTCTACGTCAATGGAGACCGCCTACATTGTCTGACCAGAGCATCGAGCAAAGTGTCAAGTCATCTGACACACCCACCATTCTGTGTGTAATTCAGTCTTCCATCTCCCACCACTTCCCAAGGGCCGTCACTTGCTCTCACGAGGCACTCAATCCACGTGAATTGATTGCTCGTGATCGCCAAACACGCCAAATGGTCCGAAGCACATCTCCCCATTCGCTTAATCAATGATCTGTTCTGGCACGGCCGGTAAGCTTTAGTCAGTTTGGAAGAGGATGAGTCTTTCACAGGCGCCATTTGGCTCGACGAGTCCACTCGCTGGGGTCAACTTTCATGGTTTGGGAGTGTCGCGAACTGGATGTATTCGCGGTTTGTCGTGAGGCTTGTCTGATGGATTCATATGGAAGTCTTTGGCGAATGGAAAACTGTTTTCTGGCTTATACGGACGCATGATCTAGTGCCTACAGGGACGCATGATCTGGATGGACGAAAGGTATGAGGTAGACATGTCACATTTGGAGAGAAACAGTACAAGACTACTCGGAATGTGAGTGCAGCAAGAAAGTAGGCAGACATCCCGATCACTCTATGTCGAAATGTGCTCCGAAAAGCCAAAAAAGCGATGCACCACGAAGCCTGCTACCGCCACCAGAGCGGTCAGTTCCTCAGGGTGCCAGTTGACGGACAAGAATTCATGCTGTGGTAGGTCAGCATCTGCTGCTGATCGATATCAGGGGCACTTACCTGAACCAGGTCGGCGGCTGTTCTGGTGTAGCAGCTGGCAAAAAAATCGTTATCAGCATTGCTATGCCATGCACGTCAGCAGCGTCATACTACATAACGTGCTCTTCAGAATTAGTTTTCTATTTACAGTATTCCGGCATCTTAGCCAGCCATGCACGAGACTACCGCAGGACGTATTGGTATAGCCTACAAGACGAAGTTAGCTAGCCAAGAAGCATGCTTGGCGGCTGTAGAGACAGAGCTCGCTTCGCCACGTGATGATTTCGGGCACGGTCAATGCTGCACAGGCATCTAGCCGGGCAGAACCTGCGCGCCACGCTTTGTGTCGGCTGCCCGGCGATGAGCTCTCATCCTCGATTCTGTTCGCATGGGCTGTTCCACAGCAAGCTGCCAATAAGTTCCTTCTATACATCCTTTGCTTCTACTGCGTTTACACATCAACATAACATACAATGAATGTTGTTGCGAGATCGAAAACAGAAGTCTCCGAAGGTGGAGACCTTTGTGATTGCTGCACCAGTATCAATCTACAAGACCTGAAGAGCAGCCCGGGCTATGAGCATCAGCCAACTTGGGGGTTGCTCCTTCTTAGCTCGCACCATTGCGCTCTATGCAACCTCTTCGTAGAGTCGATACAGCGCAGTCTGGATCGCCCTAACGCCTTCCAGCACAGCCTCCTTGAAGACAGTGGTCCAGTGCGCTTGGTCGCCGCTGGCAGGACCATTCCTCAGGAAAGCGACGGTCGACGATTTCGTGAAGGACCTATCGACGAGATCCTTCTATGGAAAGAAGCAGCCCTGGTAGTTGGCGGAAACGTGGACAAGCATTGCTGCTTCTATCCCTTGAATGCACAAGTGGTCATGGTCGCTGCTCATGGTAAGAAAAACTCGGATTTCATGCTTATCAACTTAGCTAAATCTCGCTAAAGGCTCAGCCGCCGAGAAGGCTGGTATACAGGGTGTTCAACTCAATGATCGCTATGCGCTCACAGACCAGAATATTCGCAGGCTTTCCACGTTGTTAAACGATTGCAAACAATGCCACTCTCGGGCCAACCCACAATGCTCCCTGAGGCAGGTTGAGACGATAGCAAAGGCACACTTCGCGGTGTACCAGAACTCCGGATTACCCAGTCGATTGATCGACGTTGAAATGAAGGACCGATCGAAAGTCAGATTGGTCGACGTCAAAACTCGAGAACAGTATCTCGCTCTGAGTTATCGCTGGGGCGAGTCTCAACGACTAGTCACGCACAGGGACAAACTTGAGACAATGCGGCGCGGGTTTGAGATTGATCTGCTCTCGAAGACTATCCAAGACGCAATATTACTCTGCCGTGAGCTCAAAATACGATACCTCTGGGTGGATGCATTGTGTATTATTCAGAAAGGAGACAATGGCGCTGACTGGTCCTTAGAGTTCCAGAAGATGAGCCTCATCTATGCCCAGGCATTTGTCACCGTTGCAGTGGCATCCTCAGATGATTCGAATAAATCATTCCTCTTCGCACCGAGAGTCCCTTTCGTAGAGGCTCCATTTCGAAAGACAAGCATGGCGCAGTCGGATGGAGCACTCATGTTCGCAAAAAAGTACCATTTCTTCGAAGAGGAATTTGAGGTTGCTACATACGAGAACCCACTTGCAAAAAGAGGCTGGGTAATGCAAGAGAGACTGTTTTCTCGACGCACTATACATTTTACAGGGCGACAGGTTTACTGGGAATGTGCATCTCTCTTCTGTGCTGAAGACGGTAGCGCTAGAACCCCGCTAGGCGCCCATTCGATCAAGATGGCAGCCACATTCTACAGATGTCTATTCACATTGGCCAATCATACCAATGACATCGGAAAGAAGTTCGCTACTCGGATGCTTCTGAAGGCGTGGTCTGAGCTCCTCACAGAGTACTCTGAGTTAGAGCTCACATTCGAGAAAGATCGGCTCCCTGGAATTAGGGGCGCCGCAAGGATGGCTTCTTTGTACCTCCCAGGACGATATCTGTCTGGGCTGTGGGAACATACTCTCTCAAGCGATCTCCTGTGGGTACCGAAGAAACGTCCAATGGCCCTGTGCCAGCGTAGATGGGCACCTACATGGTCGTGGGCCAATAACAGGGACGCTATCTTGAGTCGTGGTGGCGACATCTTAGGCGAATCAGAGTCCTGCATCGTCCTGGACAAAGTTCTGAATTTTGAGACACCATCAGAGACTCTGGTCTTGTCAGGGCAGATACAATGCTGCGAGGTATCCTTAACACCGGAGGCGAAGCCTACGGCCCGGTGTTGGAAGGACCCTCCTGCAGAAGACGATGATTACATGTTTTGGCCGCAAGGCTTCGATAAGTTGAAGAATGAGATTGACAATGATGGTGGTAATATTTGCCACTTTGATGTGGAGAGAGGAGCTCAGACGGAGTTCCTGTTTCTCGCGGTTGAGTGTTCAAAAAGGTTCAGAAAGTGGCATTGTAGGGGTTTGCTTCTCAATCGTGAGAATGGCCGTCAGCTGGGCCCGGTATCATATAGTCGCGTCGGTATTGGATGGGCTTCTCACCGTGCTTGGCATGATGGACCGACCTCCACCATATCGCTGAGATAGCAATGATATGGCCGATCTATCCTTAACAGTCCGCTCATTTTGGTCAAGGAGACAGCCTCCATTTCCGATAATCAACGGCACAGGACCATAGTCTTTCTTCAGTTACCTGGTGGTCGGAGGAAAAAGGCAAAGACATGATGGAAGGAATGAAGCCAAACAGAAGAAACAGTAGGAAAAGAAGAAAGGTGAGTCAGAGTACGACAGTCGTTCAGGAGTGTTCTTTGGAGAAGACGCAGTGAACATGCTCAGACTGATGCAGTAGTCTTCGCTCCTGGCTTTGACATGTGCACAACCAGTTAGGTGTGCAGATGGTCCACATACCAGTAGCAATTCATGACTACTTAGGCTCTGTCCCTCTGAGATTATCCATCTTTCCAAGAATATTCCCAAGCACGCTTTCGATCTCAACACCTTCTCGACCTTGGTTTGCCTAGATGTGTAAAAGTAAGTTAAGATATACCCTAACATTTGGATGTTGCAGCTATAGGGTCATTAGAGAGGTCTCGAAGGCTTGAAGCTGGACGTGTTCTGCCCTAGGATACTTGTCCTAATCATTTAGCACTGTAGCCAGGTTGTTCATGCTAGTTAGCGTGTCGGGATGTTCGCGGCCGAGCACCCTCTCCCCTGCTTCCACTACCACGCGGTATATCTGCTCGGCTTCAGCGTGCTGGCCCTGATCTCTCAGCACTGTAGCCAGGTTGCCCATGCTGCTCAGTGTGTCGGAGTGCTCTTTGCCCAGCACTCTCTCCCTCGTCTCCATTTCCACACGACGTAGACTGAAACTGGCATCATATCGGCCCTGGTCTCGATAGAATGATGCAAACCAGTGGGCATCGTCGCAGGTAGATATATCTCGACCAAGCCGATGCTCGTCGTGGAAGAACTCATTATCGCTTGCGAGGACCGCATCCATGTGCAGGAGAAGGGCCAACTTGACCGGGGCATCGCTGTCCCTGGTCGTGGAAATCCGAATGGAGCTGGCTATCACGTCGACAGCCTCACGAGTGTATGTCTGGCGTTCTCGAGGGGCCAGTCGAAGTTGGAGCCAGTCGTGGATCAGAGGGTGAAGGAGGAAACTTGCTCCTGCTGACTCGGTTACTGGTGATATACTCGGTAGGAGCGATATCTGGGACGCCTGGTATATAAGCTGCCAAAAGTGGTCCGCATTCCAGGACTCCCGGGGGTCGCCAAAACTAGTTCGTTGATGGGCTTGAGACAGGTTAGACATCGCGTTGTCTCGTGCAACAGTGTCGCGCTTCACTCCAGATGGAAGACCTTCCTCCGTGGCCCCTTCTGGTGACGGTCCGGTGAAGACGCACATCCACGTGGGTGGAGGTTCACTCAATGCCCAGTGAAACGGAAACAGAGACTCATTGACCAGGGTCGGACCCAAGAAAGCTGAAAGCGTCAGAAAGTGGGCCACACTGTCTCGTTCCTCCCAAGCCTCGAGAAGCTGTTGAAAGGACATTTCCCACGTGGTGAAAGCGTTGATGGCTGTCTGCCGTTCGTTCGGGTGACTGATCTTCATGTACTTCCAAAAATTGCGTGTGGTGTGCTGGAGGACCTTCTCACGTCGAGCGTTGTACTGCGGCAGAAAGGTGCTCAGTTGGTTGAGTGGTAGACGGGTGTATTGCATGTAGGCTGACGCTTGGTCGATGGCCAGAGCCAAACCACCGAGACGATTCACTATGGCGGTGCCTTCGGACATGTAATCCTCGATATTGATACCGTGGTATCGGTGCAGAAGGAGTGTCACGCCGGGCTTGGGAGGCATCGGTGGTACCTCAATGATATCGCCGAGCTCCTCCAGATCTCGATGCCAACTCGTAAAGAGAATGTTCCCTCTACCGACTGGAAGAGTCAGCACGCTTCCATCTCCAAATGAAAGACATTACCTTGTGGCATGAATCGCTCAACCTCCGAGAAAGTGGCAGCATCGTCACAGTTGTCAAACACCATCAGCCAACGATGCTCCCACCGTTCCAGCGTCCGGAGAGCAAACGCAACTCTGGCATCGTCGTCAGGTAACGCTGCAGCAGCTGAGGCGTTGAGTTCTTGTGCGATGCGGACCAGAGATTGTGTGGTCGTGGAGGTCGAGCTGCCATTGACCCAAAACACACCCCCGTAGGTGTGGCGAGTACGCTGGCAGTACTCAAGGGCAATCTGGCTCTTGCCTTGTCCTCCCATCGCATGCAAGACCAAGATGCGAGGCTGGTCACTTTCATCACCAAAGCAAGAAGCGATCTTGTTGAGCTCGTCCTCACGACCAAAGAAGTCCTTCGCGCGTCGCCTCGGAACGAGAAAGTGTTGGTTGGTTCTGGGTTCGTTAGCTGCACCACAGTTAGTAGAAACGATGATAGGCGGCGAGCTGTAAGGACGAGAACTGTTGACAGGAACATTCAAAGCTGACCTGAACTGCTTGGTTTCCTCTCGGGAGTCCACTCCATCAAGAAAGTTTTCGCACAAGCAGCCGCCGTGGCCGCCGCATACCCTTGCCAGCCTTTCCTCTTGTGATTGTCGGCGTAGTCACATACGCCTTTGATGACGATGCTGGGGCCATGCCTCCACACCCCGGCTCCTTCCATCTCGACCGCGATGATTCCCTCCCGCTGAGCGAGCGCGTCACGGTGGTGGCCCGACTTCATCACCGTGTCCCCGGAACCCATTGTGCCCAAGTGAATCATGGGCTGAGTGGTGGATGGACTGACCAGGCGCTTGCGAGTGACACGCATGACCGACTCACACCCGAGGTCCTCACATTCCATCGTCACGGAGGCCTCACACACCCCGTCACCGTGCCCACACTCATCGCACGCAACAGGTGGGTGGTGCTGGTGGGGTATAGGACGAGTGGTAGAGGATGTCGTTCTCGATACTGGGATGTTTGGTTTGCGACGACTTCTGCCGGAGGGCGTGGAGAAAGGTGGCGGTATTGTTTTGCATGTCTCGCAGGTGCTGTCTGGTCCCCAATTTGGCTAAGAGAGCGAGCATCTTCTCACTCGGTGGACCGAGAGTGTCCAGCACGTCCGTCTTCCTCTTGAACCCCGTGCGGGTATTGCTTCCCAAAGTCATATCGGATGAGCGCTTTGCTGATGACCACATTACCGAGCACGATTTCCTCGTTGCTGGTCCCACGAGGCATCCCTCCACAAATGCCCACCACCAGAGCCAGCTTGATGTGGGGGAAGCTCATCTTCAAGTGGCCCGCCGCATACGCCGCGCGAATGGTGCCCATGCCGGGCATGTGGACCAACACGACATGGTGCTCGCTGATCACTCCGAGGGTGTAGGCATTGTCATCGTTCGGGGCTTTGCCATATTTCTTGTCGTCCCAGATCTTGTCCAGCGCGTCATACACGCATTTAGCTTCCAGGGACAAGGCACATGTCACGGCAATCTCAAAGTCGCCCCGGTCGCGAGGAGGAGGGGCGGAAGCCATGTGCTGGAATGATTCGAACTCTTGTAGATCGTCTGATTCTCGTGGATTTTTCGATTCTCATAGATGAGTTTGAGGATGTATAGGCGTCCACTATAGACTTAATCGAGTGTGTGGTTCGAGTCCGATATGCAATGGCTCCGGCCTGCGCGTCCCCAGAACTCCGCTGCTCGATTTCAGACTTTCCAGGGCGCTCAGACTCGAGCTGTAGCTCAGATTAGAGACACGATGCACAAGCATGTTGAAGAAAGCTCGATTAGGTCGAATGGTGAGTGGAAGCCGAAGTTGGCATCGATGCGGCTGAATCGTGCATGAAGGATCGACGAGCGGATGGTAATAACGTGGAGAAATCCCAGGCCGGCCGCACGTGATGACAGGCATTTAAAAGCTGAGAGCATACGCAATATCAGAACCACTGGGAGGAAGCATGTCGAATGATCGAGAGCGAAGACGGACTTGAGAACGACTAAAAACCCAAGCAGACAGTTACACAGCTCGACGCGTAGCGCGGCCATGGTGGGTGACGCGTCGGAACCGACAACACCACCACGGCCATCCTCACCCGACACCAGGGCGCCGCCACCTGTACGACAGTCGCAACGAGTCCGTAACCCTTCGGAACGCGCCCGGGCTAATTCTAACACGGAAGGGGAGGGGGGAAACACGGTAATCGCGGAGGGGAGAGACCAAAATGGCACACGCAAGAAGGGTTCAAAGGGATCCAGCCTAGAACGCCCAGCTGAGATTCCCACGGCGACAGTCGCGATAGCACTGGGCGCCGTGATGAAGAAGCTTGATGAACTGACGGGAACCAATGAGACCAGAAGCGCAAAGCTCGAGAAGCAGAATGAGGCACTCCTCCAGGCGGTGCAACAGTATGAAGCAAGAATCACCGAGCTTGTTCAGGTAGTACAGCACAATGAAACGAGAATTGCAAAGCTTGAAACTCAAAACCAGACCCTGCTAGACATGATGACGAAGAGTGCTAATGAGCAAGTGAAGATGACACAAAGTTGGGCCCAAGTGGCGGCGAGAGCACCTGCCCCGCCGACCTCCTCGCCTACGCCGCCAGGATCGTCGCCGTCTCTTCCCAATGGACCCATGAACCCCCACAGCTCGGTGTCCCAGACGTCACTCGTATCACGATCAGCCATCATCCTGGACCTGGCGCGAACCACGGACCGCACCAGCGACTTTCCTCAACTCAAAGACAAGATCAATGCAGCACTACGCAAGCACGAGGCGACGAAGGAAGTACGCTGTACGGGTTTACAGCGACGCGCCGGGGGAGAAGACCAGGTCAAGATCACACTGGCGTCGGAGGAAGCAGCACGGCAAGCACGACAGAACGAACAATGGCTCCGGGAGCCACGATTCCACGAGGCACGCATCCTGGGCGAACAATGGTATCCCATCAAGGTGGATCGCGTCAACCGGTCCGCTATCAGCCCGAACTCCACCACAGAAATCACCCAGGACGCGACAGAGGCCATCGCACAAGAAAACGGGGTGAGAATACAACGGATCCGATGGCTCAGTAAGGCCTCCGACAAGACATATGGATCGGTGGTGGTCTTTCTCGCCGACCATCAAGAGGCGGAAGCGCTACTGGCGAAGGGGATGATGGACTTTGGAGGAGAGATGGCATATACGCGAACGTACGAACGCCGACAAGGCCCGACGCGCTGCTTCAAGTGCCATGGGTATGGCCATGTGGAGGCACGATGCAAGGCCACGGCGGCGGTGTGTGGCAAATGCGCACAAACCGGGCATCCTGCCACCGACTGCACCTCGACGCGGATTCGGTGTGCGACGTGCCAGGGACCACACCAGGCGATAGACCGCACGTGCCCAAAGTACCTGGAAATGCTACGACGATTCAACCCAGTCGAACGGTATGGGTAGGATACTCCGGATCCTGTCAGCGAACGTGGGAAAACGGCCGATGGTGCAACATAGTATGATGAACGACGAGAAATTACGCGACTATGGACTCATCATGATTACGGAGCCGGCGTGCTTCCGGGACGACGAAGGAGGGGTGGTCGCGGCGCCGTCGCACCATCCCAACTGGAGACAACATCTGCCCAGCCAAGCGGACGACGCGACAAGGTGGCCGATACGCTCACTCATCTACGCTCACACGGATATCCGCACGCGAGGAGTCCCCGTGGCATCGCCCGACATCGTCGCAGTGCAGATCAGGGTCGGAATGCGAGCCATCCTTGCGGTGTCAGTTTACGTTCCGCCCCAGAACCAGGAAGCCCTCCGGAAGACAGCACGACTCCTCCGACAGACGGTACGAAACTATGGCTCGGGACACGAGGTCATCATCGCCGGAGATCTCAATCGGCACGACTCACTATGGGGTGGCGATCATGTGGGGATCTCACCAAGACAGGGCGAAGCTCAAGACATCATCGAGTTGATGGGAGACCTAGGGTTACAGTCGCTCCTCCCCCGAGGAAGCATCACCTACGAAGGCGCCGGTGGGGAGACGACCATCGACCTCGTTCTCAGCAGTGAAGGCTTGGCCAATGACCGGCTAACTAGTCAGCTGTACGATGTCGAACACGGATCGGACCATCGAGCCATCAGCACGAGTTTTGCGATCCCGATCGAAAGCGTTGCCTCAGAACCACGACGACTGTTTAAGGAGACAGACTGGAAGCGCATCCGAACGGTCGTAGGCCAGGAGTTAAAACCAATGCCTCCCCGACTAGAAGAAGAAGACGTTGAACCACAAGCGCGACTACTCGCCGAGACGATACAAGAAACACTCCAGAGACACGTTCCGCTGGCACGACCATCGCCCTACTCTAAGCGGTGGTGGAATCGAGAACTGACTCGGCTACGGCACGAGTACGGCCACCTTCGCAATCGGGCGAGAGGAGCACGGCGCAATGGGAACGCGGATAGCAACCTGGAAAGACTAGCTAAGGAGGCGAGACGACACTTCCTCGACACGGTGAAGAAGCAGAAAAGACAACACTGGAAGGAGTATCTGCAGGAGACTGACAACATCTGGAAAGCAGCACGATACCTCCAACCAACGGAAAGCAGAGGCGTGAACCGGGTAAACGGATTGAAGCGCGGCCACCGACTAGTGGAAGAGAACCACGAAATGAGTCAAATCCTCCTGAGAGAGTTCTTCGACAGTCGTCCCGCCACCAATGAACCTACGGAGGAGAGAACACCGGTAGCACCACCTGCCCACCTATGGCAAGCCCTGACCAAGCGAGAAGTCAAGGACGCGATTTTTCGCGCGAAGCCGTTCAAAGCACCAGGAATGGATGGCATCCCGGCAGTCGTGTGGAAGGAGCTTTGGCCGGTGGCCGGTCACCACGTCTACTTGCTGTTCGAGGCGTCACTGCGAACAGGAGTGATCCCACAGGCGTGGCGGCAAGCCAAGATTCTACCATTTCGGAAGCCCGACAAACCCGATTACACGGCGGCGTCAGCATTCCGCCCCATCTCTCTGTTACCCACGTTGGCGAAGGCACTCGAGTCCGTGGTGGCAGAGCGACTGTCGTACCTCGCGGAGACTCACGCCCTGCTACCGGACAATCAATTCGGAGCACGGAAACGCCGGTCCACGGCCCAGGCGTTGACAGTTCTGCAGGAAAAGATATACCAAGCCTGGCGAGAAGACAAAGTGCTCAGCTTGGTGAGCTTTGACGTGAAAGGCGCATACAATGGGGTCAACCAGAGGGTCCTACTGAACCGTCTGCGAGATCGGCAGATACCAGAGGTCATCGTACGGTGGGTGGGACAGTTTTGCTCGCGACGGCAGGCATGTATATCCGTCAATGGGGAGGCCTCCCCGATCATGAACCTACCGAACGCGGGACTACCACAAGGATCACCACTGTCCCCAATCCTATTCCTGTTCTTTAATGCCGACCTGGTGCACACCCCCATCACGAGGCGGCAGGGCGCGATCGCCTTTGTGGACGATTTCAGCGCGTGGGTGACGGGGCCCAGTGCCCGGGAGAACGTCGAAAGGCTACAAAGAGAAGTCGTCCCCAAGGTAGAGGCATGGGAGACAACAAGCGGAGCGACATTCGCACCGGAGAAGACGACGCTCATCCACTTCACGCGGGCAGTAGGGCGACTGGAGGACAAGCGGCCCCTACAGGTGAAGGGGAAAGTGGTTGACGATGTTCCACAAGCCAAGCTCCTGGGGGTGGTGATGGACCGCGGATTGAGATACCATACTCACATGGTCCGAGCGGCCAAACGAGGGCTGCAAGCGGCACTGGCACTCAGACGACTTCGAGGCCTCCGACCGAACACCGCCCGGCAGCTATACGTGGCGACCGTGGCGCCCGTGGTCGACTACGCATCTCCGGTGTGGTCCATGGGTCTCCCGGCGAGGATGGCCGGGATAGCCGAGCAAGTCCAACGGATAGGGGCCATCGCCATCATCGCAGGATTCAAAACTGTTGCGCTGCCAATTGCGGAAGCAGAGGCATCCCTCATGCCTACCACACAGCGGTGGACGTCGCAACGACGACGATTCTGGGTCGACCTCCACACGCTTCCTATAGCAAATCCGTTGTGGAGAATCCGACGAATGATCGAAGAAGTCCAGCAACGGCACCGGTCGGTCTTGTACCGGACGGCGGTGGCGTTGAAGAACATGGATCTGCGGAACTTGGAACGGATTCAACCATTCTGCCTGGCGCCGTGGCAACCGCGACCACAGGTTTGGATTGATGAACGAGAACGGGCCATTGAAGTAGCCGATCGAGCGGACCCGGGGCGGGTTATCTTCACGGACGCGTCCAGTCGTCGAGGTAGGATGGCGATCGGGGTGGCGTATCGATGGGTGGTGGCACCGCGAAGCCACAACAAGGTGGTGGGGTCGTCCGCCACGCTTGGGGTGCACCATGCCGAGTTGATGGGCATCGAGGAAGCATGTCGAATGATCGAGAGCGACTGGCCGGGACACGACATCCTCCCGAGTACCGCGGTGACCATCTTCAGCGACAGCCAGTCGGCGCTGCAGATGCTAGCTAATCCACGACAACAGAGTGGACAAGCGGTGCTGCGAAGTATCAGCGAGCGACTGGAACGAATAACGACACAGACGGCCGCAACGAAGGTGGGCCTACGGTGGGTACCCGGACACTCAGGCGTGTTAGGCAACGAGGACGCCCACCGACTCGCACAACAGGCAACCGAGACAGACGGGGCCACACCCACCAACACCGTCAAGATGAAGTCGAGCGCACTGAGGGAGGGCACAGCAGCGGCCGACGAAGCGAGAAAGCGATTCCTGGAAAGCCGAGGCGGGCGCCACACGAAGAATCTCGACCGGGCACTCCCAGGAACACACACACGACGGCTATATGACGGACTGAAGCGGGAGGAGGCGACAATCCTGGCTCAGCTGCGCACAGGGCGGTGCCGGCTTAACTATTACCTACACCGGATTAACGCGGTAGAGTCAGGACTATGTGACGCATGCCAAATCCCCGAGACAGTACGGCACTTCCTGGTGGACTGCGGCCGGTGGACGGCGGAGCGCCGCCAACACCTCCAGTCACAGACCAATCGATGGAGCGATGTGTCGCACATTCTGGGTGGATGGCTCAACGCACGTATAGACGGACCACGGGACAAGTGGATGGCAAACGTGACATTGGTCAAAGCGACGATAGAGTTTGCGAAGGCGACTGGTAGACTGGCAAGTGAATATGGGAAAGTGAGTGAGGATAGTGATAACCAGCAGGGGACCGGGACGCAACCACAAGCGGGAGAAGAGATGGTGATGCGGACGGCATAAGGGGGCAACGACTAGGCTGGGTCAAAGAAGGGTCAAAATGGCAGGCCGATAGCAGGATACTCAATGAACCGGGGAGAAACGAACGAGAGATATCAGGAATATAGCTAGTCCCCAAATAGGCATAGCCTGAAAGGGTGTAGGAAATTCAACTCAACTCAACTCAGAACCACTGTACGCTGTATGCTCAAGTTTATAGATTGCACGATATCACAGGAATTCGTCATGAGAGCAAGGTTATGGTGATACCGCAAAAGTATTTGTTCTTTCTAGCTAATGAAGGGTGCATTCCGCCTTTAGGACGATCGTGATATACGAGTTATGAGAGAATACTGGCAGAAGATAGGTTAGTTGAGACCGAAATACCATCAACGCCTTGTGCCTGATTGTCAACTTACTAGTTCTTTCACATCACTGGTAAACTTCAAGGCATTGGAGCTTTTCAAGTCGCGATAGAAACTCGATAGACAAGAGCGTTACGCAGACACGGTATCTACATCATATTTGGAGGACACCGAGACATGATGAGGCGAATTAACGATAGATAAGCACACGAGTAGACCGGCGACCCATCTTCACAAATTGCTTCTGTCACAGCTTTCTAGTCCTGCGGCGGAATGCTCTTCTCTTTCTTCTCCATGCCATTACGGTGAGGCACAGACCTGCTGTTGATTAGCAAGTCCAAAAATGACCCACCATACGAAGACCCTTTCAAAAGAGCTGAAGGCGACCTGCATTCAAAATCTGCTTTGGAACCATTATCGCGGCCCGCTCCGACCCGACTTGCGCAGTGATGTCGCGACTCATGCGGTCTTAAATGTCCCGACACTGGTAAGATCTCCACGTGATGTCCAGAGCAAAAGACCTCATGGTGGTAATGTCAGATGAGACATGTTGCACATTGTTACACTCGTTGCCCTCGAAGACCAGGCAGCTCTTCCTGCCACCAGTCCCAAAGAGCTACAGTACCATGTATTCTGTTAGTCTTTTCCTCATGGCGAAAGTCGAGAAGGAATGGACAGTAGTTGGTCTCACGACTCTGTATTACGAAGCATCAACGTGCAGCGAGGGAAAGAAGATGTCACTGGACTTACCCAGACACTGCTTCCTTTGTCACCCTTGGCGTTGGAGTCTGGGATCAAATGACAGTCGTTGTCCAACTGCTCTGTGATGCAATCATACGACGGACTAAAGTACTCGTTGCAAAAGGTGATTGTGGGTGTTTCGGTTGGAGCGGAGAGAACGACTGCGACCAAACGGGCTGCCAGTGGGAGGAGGATCGGGAAGTGCATGGTTATGATCGTTATAATTCTAGCAGGCCCTCAGGGAGGTCCTTAAAAAAAAGGAGAAGATGTGGACGCGGTCGTACGGGAGTGAAGTGCTAGCAACGGCAAGCTTGGTAGGCTGCTTGAATGAGAGATCGAGTGGGCGGCGTCAGGACTCCCCCGTGTATGCCAAAAGCGAGTGAAACGAGGTTTATGTCAATGGCTTGGAGATCCTCTGACGCTTTGGTGGTCTTGTCGCTTCATGCCTCCAAGCGCTCGCTTGATTGACAGGGCCATTGTCGTAGTGATCACTTCTTGATCGTCGTGTAGCTGTCGTCCGGAACCATACATGTTAGAGGCCTCACCAAAGTGGTGATCTGTGCCATATCTGGGTGCCGGATCGCCAGCAGCTATGAGCCAGGCGGGCCAGACCTGGAGTGAGGCGTTGAGCGTGGAAGTCAGACACCACCAAATCGAGTGGTGTCTGCGTAGCTAGTCATGTTCTGGGCCACATCACATGATTGATTCGCACCGCATCACTACGTGATACCGTGGAAGTGCACGACACCAGGATCATAGAATATAGCTATACCTCATCTGGGAAACATTGGATACAGAAGCGAAAGACGTAGGCGCGCCGTGACAGAGGTCACGTGTTCTCAGCAGATCCAACCCTTGGTAAGTTTTCGCGTCCCTCGCGTAGCAGCCTCGCTCAGGTCTTGTCGACCTTTGCAGTGGTGACACAGAGCTGAACTTGAGAAGATGAACCTTTGGAGAAAGTGATATGGGTTCCTCCAATCTAATAAGCACGGAAACGCAACTCTTCTTCCTGCGCTAAAACACTGTATCTGTGGTCACCTTCACGGCTATTGTTGGGCGCTCTCCTCATCTCCTTCTTGTTCCCAACAATTTGGGCATCTCGATGACTAAATGATGACTTCATCTGGTACTTCTCCTCTAGGAGTACGAAGTCCCTGTGTATCACCCCGGCCATGATGACGCCAAGTTTGACAGCATCCGCGAACGCCGGCGAAGACGAGCCCAACGATGATAAGGATGCATATGACGATGAGGAATTTTTCGTTCCAAGCTGTCACCGAATTAGCACTGGAGGTGAAGATTGGTAAACCTGGTGCCCGCTCCATACACAGAGTGTTCCATAAATTCATGCTGCCACTAGACCTGTTTTCGAAAGCCACGATCGCCGTGAAAAGAAGATGATACAGCTCAAAACGGACGGTGCATCAAGTTTATGTGCTTCTTATAGGCATGAAGGTAAACTACGACTGATGGCGGTCTTTCCAATTCTGGCTTTACGAGATCTATTCCGGGCGCAGAAGCTTGTCATCACAACAGAGCCACAAGCCATCAAGAACCCAGCTGCGAAACAAGGCACAACGCACAGCCGAGTGGACAAGCCTAGAAGGGCTGACAGAGATTTGACAATGTGTTGCCATTGTTCCCTTGGTGTTGTACACACGGAACTTGTGCCCACAGCGTCTCCACCGCAGGGGCTGTGGCTAAATATCCACTGGTTGTGCCTATACAGTAGGGCAGACCTAGTGTTGCGTTGATCCGGATCTCCCTAGCAAAGAACGCCTAACGAGCGCCAAAAATGAGGCGGAGTACCGCAGGAGAGGTCGACAAGACTCACTCTTGCGCATGAAGTGCAGGCATGACAGCGTGCACCTGCTCATCCTGCCTAACGGGATCCGCTCGACACCCTACATTCTGTGGCTGGATGATGAACCCATATGTTTCTGATAGGGGGCATTGATGTCGGGGTGGTGAGGCCCTAGCAAGCCTTCTTTCTTTGCATCAGTAGCTATGGAAACATTTTCCACCTACTCGTGCTTACCACACGATCTCTGCTCGGAGGATCACGCTTGCACTTTATTCAGATAGGCCTTGATGGCGCGATGTGCCGATACACTGTATCGACAACACAGCACATCCTGTGTGATACTATAAAGTCAACAGCAGAAACTGTCAACGAACTCGGTAAGTCCTAGAAGGCATACCTCGGTACTGTCCAATGAACCAATGAAATTGCTATTCCGACAGAGTGAATAACGCGGATCGGGCGCCCATGTCCCACGCCAAAAATTGTATCGAACCACCACACTTGATCGCGCGATAGGTTGAAGTTGGTCGACCAAAAAATGACTGTCGAGTAGAGTGGGTGAAGGGACATGGGAAAGGAGGAGATAACCCGCGAAAGAGAAGGAGAGTCTTTCAGAAAAACCAAGACTGCCAGCAAAGAAGATAGACAGTAGGCGCGCTCGGCTTGAAATAGACCGCCGTAGACGCGGTTATGTCAAACCTGCAACAGCTGATCGTGAACACGCACTTCAGGTTGTAGGTTGGACCTTTGCACTGGGGTCATCAGATCAAACCAAGTCAAATCGGTCTGCTTTGTCTGCATTTTTGAATTGTACTCACGTACATCAAGGCTTCAAGCGGTTTCCTCTGTACTAGTGATTCCACCACTAACGCCTTGAATGCTCAAGTTCCCATTCGTCTATCGCAAGATGAGAAGATAAAGAATCAGGATGCTTAGCGCCTAGGATACGAGTTTGACGCTGGACACAGTCCTTCATCAGCTGTACCGCTTCTACGTCTCGACCGAGCCCTTTCCACGTGAACGCCAGGTTGGCCATGCTGGTCAGCGTGGAAGGATGCTCAGCCCCTAGATTTGTCCTAAAAGTCTCTACCACTTGCACCTGCAGCTGTTCCGCCTCCTCCCACCGGCCTTGGTTACTGTACGTCGACGCCAGCCAGGCCATGCTGCTCAGAACTGAAGGGCTCTCTTCATCGAGCGTCTTCATTTCTGTCGCAAGAATTTCGTTAAACGACGCCTCGGCCTCACTCCACCTTCCGTCGCTGTAAAGACACTGTCCGTATCTCCACACGAGAGCCATTCTTTTCTCCCCACTGTTACTGATCAGATCCGACTCTAACACCTGGCGCACATGCGGGAGGTATATTCTCCAGATGCTCCTGTTGTCATGGTCATCGTCTGGAAATACCTCCTCGAGACGTGTGATGGTCTTCTCCATCCACTGGCTCAGCATTCCTTCCTTTCGAAGCCAGTTCCTGGTCGCTAAATGTACCAGCCGATGGACATCGAGTGCAGACTCGACAGGTCGCCTGCTGACAAAAGAGTATGCAGTGAGAGTGCCGATAGCTTCTAGCTCCCTCTTTCGCGACGATTCTGATGGGAGAAGAGACTGCGGTATGTTTCGGGAATTGATACAAGCTATGAACGACAGGTACTCGGCCGCCAGAGGATCGTGCTGTCGGATTTGCTCGAACGAGATTAGCCATGTGGTGGCCACAGGGTTCTTCACCTCGTGATATCTTCCGCCATCCTCAAACTCCTCGCTCAGAACCTCGATTGTCTCTTCTTCCTTCTCGTCGAGGAGTGATAGATAATCAGCGAGCGTAATGCCATTCGCGTTGATGTAAGCCGCTGCTTGGGCAATGGCAAGTGGCAGGTGTGTGAGCGCTGCCAGTAGTGCTGTTGCGTCCGGTAGATGATCGACGAGGTCAGGAGTGGCTAAACATTTCTTCAGGAGCTCTCTTGCCGCCGTTTCGCTCATTTCTGGCACTGTGATGATGTTCTGTTGGGCTAACTTGGCTGCTGCTTTCCGATCACGCGTTGTGAAGATGATGCATCCTCGCTTGCTTTTGGGGAGGTAGTCGATCAAACGGGAAGGTTGACCCGAAGAAATCTGCACTGAGCCCTCCACATCCTGGCGCGCTGGTGTAGGCAGAGGTGTCATCCACATATGGATATCGTCAGCATTGTCAAACACCAGCAACCATTGGCCAGTGTCTTCCTTGCTTAGGTAATCCTGTACGAGTTTCTTGACGTCCGCCTTGTCATCTTCGTGCCCTGCTATTTCAAGCTGTCGTGCCACGATGAGGTATCCTTGGTGCAGACTTTCGGTGTTGGTGGCCGGTATCCATAGGACCGAGCAACCTTTATGCTTCGTCTTCGTTCTGTAGAGCAGTTCGAGCACCAGCTGTGTCTTGCCCACCCCGCCGAGTCCTGTGATGGCAATTTTCGAGGTGTGGCCCTTGGCGAAAAGTTTTCCTTGAAGGTCGCCAAGCTGTGTCTCGCGGCCAGTGAAGCGTGGATTTCTTTCGAAGGGCACAACCCATGGGGTATCGCTTGCGACGAGCAATGCAGGGTCAGCAGATATTCGAATCTCTCTCTGCAGCCGCGCCAACGCTTTTTGCCGTCCTTCACCGTAGATGAGGGGCATATGGGTGTCGAAAATGCCCAGGAGGCAGTATACAGCATCTTCTTCGATGGTTGTTTCGCGCCTAGCTGTCCATGAAAGTCGCTCTTGCTCGTCAAATTGCGCGAGCGGCTTGCCTCGAAGAGCGTCGATTGGAATCCCGGTGACTTGATGAATCGGTCCTTCGAGTGACATCTTGTCACCCAGCTTCTTACCCTCCACGGAGAAGAACTCAACCGCCTGAGGAGCGATCAATTCTTGGAGCGTCCAGCCTCGATCAAACCATTCACTTTTTTGAAATGCTGCTTCCCACTGGTCTTTGGTGGGTGTACCACCAGCGCTATTATATATGGGTACGTCGGCCAAGTACACGTAGCACTTGGTCGCATTTTGGTACCACTTGAACATCGAATTGATGGCTTCGGAGAGTTCCGTGTTGTTGGCTTTGTCGATGCAGCAGGTATCGATCCAAAAGTATACAATCCCATCGTGAGCGGCTTGCTCCGCACAGAACTCGAGCTTCCGATAGTCAGCCTTTGTCTCAGCAGTACCCGATTCCACGTCTTTCAGTGTGACCTCGTCGGGCCCCCATCGGCGGGATAGAATGGCATATACTGGTGGGATATTTGAAGGACGGAACTCGGTCAGGCTGAACTGGTTGGAAGTGCTGACTCCAGCCAACGGTTGTCGTTTGAGGAGACGCATTCCGTCGAGGTCTTAGAGGATATACCCTGTTCTCTTGAGCTGCGCATGATCGAAAACCGATAGTGACATTGCTCGCGTACAACAGTGCGCTGTCTTCGACGAGAGATGTTCAAAGTGTCGGTCGGTGTTGTTTCAACAGCGCACTCGCCAGGCGGCAGTAGGGACGGCAGGTTTTAGCGGGACTGCACTTTCCAGGCTTCACTCCGCCTCCTGCTGCGAAGCTGCCTGATTCTCTTTCCGATCCTTCTAGAGTAAACATTGTACTGTAAGTCCGTTGCATCTCGGTCTCTAGGCCGTTCTCGTTGTTCGTAGGGTCATTTCGCGAGGGACTTTAGGTATATCGCCTGTTGGCCTGTCATCTTTCGTAGACAAGTCGCTAGACGGAAGAGAAGACACATGGCAGACGCACAGGAAAAAATCGTAACGCCAACGCTTGCACGAACGCGCCCGTGTTGTGCCGAGACGCACTATTACGCCGTAAAATTGAAAGGGGTAAATGCTTAGCGGTAGCCTGACATTTAAAGGGTCCTTGTAACGTAATATCGATTTTTAAACGATAATGTAGATGCTATACTTTCTCGTACAGTTGTAATTTCAGTAGGTAGGAATGCTTAACGCTTGGTGGACCTCACTTTTATTATTCGGTCGAATCTAGGTGTGCTCAAAGTGAAGTCGATTTTGTAAAGTACTGTGATTGGTTATAGTATTATGATGGAACTAGTACTCGTAAGGCAATCTGACTCGCTTAACCACAATGCTAGCTAGGTGGAGATCACGTCAGTACTTATGGCGTGACGAGAGGTGCCAGGCTTTACGTGCCTTTTGTGCTTGACTGACGAGGCAGAGATTTTGGAAGGAAGATGATCATGCGTTTGAGGCGGAAGATGCCAAGACCCAAGGCTGGAATTGACCTGCGACACTCTGGTAAGGCTGACTTGCACTGTGTTTCTGGCGGTTCTCAGAGACAAGCCTCGAGCCACTGCGGGAGCGGTCATGGGTTGGTGATCAGCAGCCAATTAGCAAAATTCCCTCACACAGTTGCGACCACATATTTCCAATGTAAAGTAGACTGAACTGTACGTGCCCTTGTGCTGAGGGTTTCGTAATGCATTTGGTTTTCCGTTTTCATGAGCGGTACAATCCGCCTGGCGACCATTACCGGTGGTCGCGAGAAAGGCTGTGACCTCCTGCAGTATGTGGCACAATGCACGGTATGCAGCCGTAAAAGCCTCCATAAAGCGTGGGCTTAGCGATTTAACCCTGGACGGCGTGGGCGGAAGGTACAATGGATCGATTGGCCACTGGAACCACTGAGACAAGGGGGTATGGACTGGTGAAACAGCTAGTCGCTTCAGAAAAGAGTGATTGGTGGGAGTTGGAGCCACGGCTTGTGGTGGGTAAGGGGAGTTAA
>NW_027042720.1:0-34111 GCF_036327395.1 Knufia obscura
TCAGGCTTCTGTGGATGTTTCGGCCCTCGAGCGTGGAGAAAGCCAACTGCATACTCCCGTAGGCAACCGGTCTTCACTTGCTCTTACGAATGGTACAAGCTCCCTTGAGAAGGATGAGGCAAAAGTCTATATAGCGACTATCTCCATTGAAGGCATGACATGTGCTTCGTGTAGTGGCACTATCACCGCTGAACTTGAGCAGATGGACATTGTCCAGCACGTCAGCGTTAATCTTCTCAGCAACAGTGCAACTGTCACATTCAGTGGTCCCAGCTCCAATGCAGATAACATTGTCGAAGCTATTGAAGATGTGGGCTACGAGGCTACCATCGACGATGTCCAGGCTGCTGTTTCACCCAATGACTCGAACCACTTTTACAAGGCGTCTCTTAGTATTGAGGGCATGACATGTGGGTCCTGTGTTGGAACGATTACCAGGGGCCTTCAAGACCTCCCCGATGTCCAAGAGGTCAATGTTGACTTGGTGGGAGACGGTGCCACCGTCGGGTTCAAAAATTGGTCAACTGTTGATTCGATTCTTACTAAGATTGGGGACTTAGGCTACGGTGCCACTGTCGTCGACTTTGAGGAGCTCTACGCCAAAGAACAAGGGCGCGCCTCTCACGAACGCAGCGTACAGTTCCAAATATCTGGAATGTACTGCCCTAATTGCCCCATCAACATTGCAAGTGCTATACACGGGGCTTTTGGTGATGATGTACTCATCTCGGAGCATCCAAGCCTTAAAAACCCTCGAATCACTCTTGCCTATAGGCCCAACCCTCCGACATTGACAATACGTCGCCTACTGTCCGTGATAAATGCCGTTGATGCTGCATGGTCAGCCACAGTCTATCACCCTCCGAGCGTCGAAGAGCGGTCACGCACGTTGCAGCGCAAAGAGCGAGATCGCATCCTTCGCCACCTTTTCCTGACCTTTCTTGTCGCAATCCCAAGCTTTATCATTGGTGTCGTGTACATGAGCCTTGTGTCCGAGGAAAATGGGACAAGACGATGGTTTGAAGAACCAATTTGGAGTGGCACTACTATGCGAATGGAGTGGTCACTTTTTATCATGACGACTCCAGCCATGTTCTACGGTGCCAGCATCTTCCATGCTCGGGCTCTAAAAGAGATCTGGTCTTTATGGAGACCAAAGAGCAAGGTTTCTTTTCTACGAAGACTCTATCGATTCGGCAGCATGAACCTGCTTATCAGCGCAGGAACAAGTGTGGCTTATTTCGCATCCTTAGCGGTCTTGATCATGGAAGCGACGGCCTCTCAGCCTATAGATACCCATCACGACATGGATAATCGGCGCAAGTCGATGACTTATTTTGACACTGTCACCTTTTTGACCTTCTTCATATTGATAGGCCGTTTTCTAGAGGCCTACAGCAAAGCTAAAACTGGAGATGCAGTCGCTATGCTTAGTGGCCTTCGTCCTACCGAGGCGCTGCTACTAGACGACAGTTTTGACGAGAATGGACCAGAATACAAACCTGCAACGAGGAAGGTCCCAGTGAGCCTTCTTGAGGTTGGAGATAATGTCGTTATCCTTCATGGTGCATCTCCACCCACTGATGGCATACTCGAGCAAGATGGAACGTTTGTGTTCGACGAAAGTTCTCTTACAGGAGAGTCGAAGCCTGTCAAAAAGATTCGTGGCGATACTATTTTCACCGGCTCTGTGAATGTTTCAGACCCAGTCAGGATTACAGTTACCGAGCTTGGCGGCAAGTCTATGCTGGATCAAATTGTCGCTGTGGTGCGTGAAGGCCAAGCCAAGCGAGCGCCCATTGAACGCGTAGCCGACCTGCTGACTGGCTATTTTGTCCCCGTCATCACAATGCTAGCTATTGTGACATGGATCGTCTGGCTTGCTCTGGGAACATCAGGTAGACTGCCGGCGGATTGGCTTGATGCTGATCAAGGAGGGTGGGCCTTCTGGTCTGTGGAGTTTGCGATTGCAGTCTTTGTCGTTGCTTGCCCCTGCGGCATCGGACTGGCTGCTCCAACAGCCCTCTTCGTCGGCGGCGGAATAGCTGCAAACTCCGGCATCTTGGTTCAAGGCGGCGGCGAAGCATTTCAGGAGGCATCTCAGTTGGACGCCATAGTGTTCGACAAAACTGGCACACTGACAGAAGGACAGATGATGGTTACAGATGTTCAATTCCTCGACGAAAAGAAAGCAGTCTTGCTGCAGCACCTTGTGTTTGCACTTACCAAAGCTATGGAAGAGTCCAGCACGCACCCTATTGCGAGAGCAGTTGCTGATTACTGCTCTCAACATGGAGCCGACCGTCCTGAAGTTGTGATCAAGAGCGCCGAAATCAAGGAAATGCCCGGACAAGGGATGACTGGGAGGTTCGTTTTGCAGGACCCTTCATCGCCTACAGACACAGCATACGAAGCTGCCATCGGCAACGGACGATTATTGTCTACTCTCTCGCCCTCCGTTACGGAGCATAGCCAAGTGTCGGCAACCAACCTTTACCTGAGTCAAATATTAGCTCGACTCCAGTCGACTGGCTTCTCGACTGCTATCTTCTACTGGCGCAAATTACCTCTGGATGCGTTCAATGATACCTCTCGCGCTGATAGCATCTCCATTTATTCCTATAACAGTATTTGGCATCTCTGATCCAATCCGACAAGAAGCACGATTAGTTCTCCACGCTCTCCGAGACAGTGGAGTCGACGTCCACATGTGTACTGGAGACAACCAAACGACAGCTCAAGCCATAGCATCACAACTCAGCATTCCCGTCTCCAATGTCCGTGCCGGCATCATGCCTCAGGGCAAAGCATCCTATATCCGAGAACTCCAGTCCCTCGGCCAATCCTCCCGTCGTCGCATCATTGCCTTTGTCGGTGACGGGACAAACGACACACCCGCCCTTTCCGCCGCGGACGTGTCGATCGCACTTTCTTCCGGGTCCGATGTTGCGGTGACAACGGCATCTTTCATTCTCCTCAACAGCAGTTTGCAGACGATCCCTGAGCTCGTTAAACTTGCTAAGCGGGTGTTCCTACGAGTGAAGCTGAATTTCGCTTGGGCGGCGGTCTACAATATCTGTTTGATTCCTGTTGCAGCGGGAGTGTTCTTTCCCATCAGCCAATGGAGGTTAAGTCCGGTCTGGGCGAGTGCAGCCATGGCTGGGAGTAGCGTTAGTGTAGTATTGAGTAGTTTGGCACTCAAGTTGCCGGAATTGGAGTGGATGAAAGTAAAGGGGTTGTTTGCCAGAAATGAACATGTTGGATGACGCCGAGGAATGACTGAGATTCGGCACTACAAGTTGTGTAAGGCTCTGGTTGCTCCCCAGAAATCTCTATAGTATATAACCTTCGCCTAGCAATACTAATTCGTTATTGCTCTTATTGGTAATGAGAATCAGTTGCTGAAAGATACAGCCTTTTCCTACCGATAACAGGACAAAGTGTTGAATACGGTATAACGAGGATCGACTCGAGTAAGTGAGCCACGAGAGCTAGTCATTCTATTCGCGCAATCCCAGAAATGGACGTTTCGAGCACGGCCTAGGTATTGGCTTCGTTAACGGTGTTCCCCGTTGTGGTGCTTGCCTAGGGTCAAAGCCGTACCGGTAAGAGCTTTGTTCAGCGATTTAGATTTGGAAGGCTTGCATATAGGCAGGGAATTACGCTTTTCTAGAAGAGGCTAGTTGCATGAGTGGTTTGTGCGTGTTTTGTTGGAATACGGCGATCTTGATCAAGTCTAACTCTGATAACGAGCAAATCAGAAGCTGCGAACAATCCGAGCCGCTGCGTGATCATGAACTCTTCCTACATGCGATATGCGTACCAGAGTGTAAGCCGAACTAAGAGGTTGCGTTCTTCTGCAAAACGCGCTGGTTGGTCTTGCACTTATCTCGAAGGAAATGAGACAGAGGCTTGCGGATTGTCCGACCAATCACCTATTTGACATTCCCTTCACCTTCAATCCGATGGTCACGGTATGTCCGGCATCCGTACCCGCCTGTACAGTTGTCTAAGCAGCATTGCTTGCAGCCAGAGTCACCCATCTTATATACAGTGTTTTGAGGTAGTAAGCAATAATTTATAGCCTAGAGGGAATACGCCTGTTGAACACCGTATTGTGCAGAGCTGAACAGTGGGGCATGGCTTTAGCCTGGAATTCTAATTGCATCTTGTGAGGTCAGCATTCTATGGAGCAGTTGTCCCATTGCAAAGTCCATGTGCAAAGGAGCGGGGAAGGGCACACGGAAATTCCCTTGGTCCCACTAATGACACGACTTGTTGTATTTGCGCAAGCGGATGTAGTTGTACGGAAGCGGTGTCAGAAAGCCTGCGACAATGGCAGCGCCAGCAGCAAGCCAGAATGGTGCACTTCCAAGCTCCACAGTACCACCCGTCAGCAGGTAATCAACCACATTTTCGGCGACCTCCATCGCTAACATCGAGATCAGACTCATACCAGTAGCCGTCTTTGCTGCGACTTTCCACGGCAGTTGATCTCGGCCTCGGTGAAGGAGGATTGTTTCTAGAGCCATAGACGAACTGATTCCTGCCGACACTAAAGAACAAGAAACTTGTCAGCACGATCTTAATTCAGTCAAGCAAGGACCCGGTGGTAATTCGGCAATGGGCAAGCTTACTTGAGAGGAGCATGATCAGTCCAATTCCCAACTGCGGATAGCTTGACTGAAGAAACCACATCGTTGTAAAATCGCCGAAAGTGCAACCGATGAGACAGCGCAATGTGTTGATGACAGCTCTCTTCCATGTCATGCGAGCTGTGCAGAACTTCACCGAGGTCAAGCGCGACGGCTCGATGGTTGTGCAAGTATGGGATCGTTGTAAAATAAAGGGGCCGTGGCAACTTCGGGGGTACGTCTCCTGCCGCCGAAAATTACCAAGCTGCTGCGGAGAGCAAGTTTTGAGAAAACTCGAACAAGCTCGCCTGTATGGGACGCGTGCCATACGCATGCGGCTGACCGGGATTGTAGATGTCAGCATGTCGTCACCTCCGCCTCATTCGAATGGTTGACAGAATATGGGACAGAAAGTCAATGACAGCTGCCTGCGTAAGTACTTCCGCCTTTTCCCAAACTCGCCAGTTCCAATACACGAGGAACGAGCAACAGGCCCAAGGAGATTGCGCAACGGAGCAGATTGTGTCTGCTGAAACCTCTACGCTAAAAGGCGTTTGCAAGCGCGATGACTGTCACGGCCAAGAATACAGGCTTCAGCCTGTGTAATGTCGTAGCAAAAGCTGAGTCGACAGAGACAAACTCAAGTACTATTTTGAGGTCAGCATGTGTCTGCACATTCCACCCCCGGCAGTATTACTTACAGGCAACCAGCAGCATGAGCCGTGTAGTAAAGCTGGTAAGACTGGCAGGAAGAGCCACGACTGGGTTGGCTTTGACGATGAGGTTGGTCGTTCGCTGTAGCAATCAGGCATTTTTCAGTAATCACAAGCATGGGAACTTTTCAGGATTGCGGATGTGCTGAACTGCGCTACCTTATTTATGCACTAGATCTTCGCCTGTGACGTTTCACTAGCGCGAAAATCACGCTCAGGGTGCCAATGCAGTACCCTCCTTTAGTTGTGAGTGATTTGTGCCCGTGACAACGGAGATTGAAGTCGAATCGGTAGGCTACACCCCAGATATCGAATCGTTTTCCGACGATCCTCCTCCGGAGGTCGCTCGTCTGCGCCTTACATAGCGCACACAGCACGTCAAGCTGACCCGACGCACCGGTCACAGTTCGCCCAGTTGTAGTAGGCTAGAGCTCGGCCAACAGTCTGATTTCCCTTCTTGACGGCAGGGATGATCGTGTGCCGATCTGACCCTTTCAACACACGCATGGCCTTGGCTTGGTATACCTCAGCATCGTCGGAGTAGTCAAACTCGTACCGATGAACGGGGTGCAACAGATAGAGTCGGAGACGAACGGAAAGCGTCACCGCTTTGCGAAGAAAGTGTCTGCAGTCGAAAGTGTATATGCAGACCTTGTTGTCATTCTTTTGGTACCTAAGCGAGGCTATCCAAGGCCTGGACCGTGAGGTGTACAGCCAAAACATCACTTGAGCTCAAGGTCCTCCCCGCATCGTGATCGCTCCCGCCAGCGGGAACCGCATCACAAGAAGTTTCCAACCATGACATACTTGCAGGAGATGATAAGTCAGATCTCGGATTTGTCGTCGCACTTGTATGATCTCCAGATTCGGTACCCAGTCATCTCATAGTAACCATCCAGAGGAATAGTATAAATATGTTTCATACCACATTCGTTGTTGTCGTAAAGTCGGCAGGCGGAGGTTCTCGGCGCTGATAAGCTGTGTCACAAGTCCGGTCAGGCCTAGTCACGTATGCGTAAGCAAGGACCGAAATTGGCACAGCCGTGCTCTGATACGTTTCGGACATCCGTCAAGTCCGAGGCATTGGCAAGAACATCCTGATCTCTGCTTTCCCAACTGGTGACATGAGTGTCACGCTCCTGACCAGCTTCTTCGACGCCTAGCACAGCCCATCTAACAGTCGACAATTGTACTCCTGGCTTCTCGCAGGGTGTGCAACGAAGGGCTCTAAGACCGCTCGCCACGAAGGCGACGAGCGAGTTGCATGTCTGTGGACTAAATGGTGATCCTCTTAGCGTGTATGGCGCAGAGTTGTGTGTCCTCAAACAAGCCACACAGGTATGCTTCGGTGGCCTCCTGCAGAGCTCCAATGGCCGACGACTGGAAGCAAAGGTCTGCCTTGTAGTCTTGGGCTATCTCACGCACCAGTCGCTGGAAAGGCAGCTTGCGGATGAGGACCTCTGTCGATCTCTGCATCCACGAATCGCGTCAGCCGCTGTCCGCTCGTGAGGACCAGACCGTAAACATACCTGGTAGCGTCGAATCTCGCGGAGCGCCATTGTTCCTGGCTTGTATCTTCTTCGTCATTTGACTGCATCATCAGATTCAGGCCAGAAACTCTATATATCCCTCGACAATAACAGTTTCGATCGAGCCTCACCAGGAATACTCTTGCCCACACGCTTCTCAGAAGGCCGAAGAGGCTTCTTGTGAAGCGGGAAGCGAGGCTGCTTTCCCCCAATGCTCTTACGGGCCGGCGTTCACCGTCAGCACTTGTACCAAGACGCGGACATCAGACATACTGTTTGCTTGGTTCGAGCCATCTTCGCGCACTGTCGAAGTAGGAGTACCACGATTGACCACAGACGATATCCGTTCTTATATGACTGTCGACTCAGATATAGAGTCGAGATTTCAGGCTGTCTCGTGACGAGCGTTTGGCGACAATGGAGTCTTGTCGAGTATGGCCTCTCGCATCAAGGCGTCAGATGGACGATTGGTGCGACTGAGCGGCCCACCAAATGCTAATCATAGCAAGCTGCTGCGTCATGTCTGAGTGCAAGACACACACTAAAAACGTTCAGTCGTGCTTTGGGTGGCAAATGGTGAAAGGCCGCTGTCTCCCTGGCGGGGCGAATAGATAAGATTCTGCCTCGCACCAAGCAAGAGACGCTAACAGTGCATCAGAAGCGTCCACGGCCACGTATGGAGGAAGACTTGGCCTGACCGAAGGTTCAACTCGTTTCTGCAAGCAGAACATCCACTCAACCGACCCTTACGGGATGGAATAGAGACAACGCCATGTGAACTGACCACACGAGGCCTTCGATCCTTGTCAAGTAGGAACCACGCATCTCATAACTTTGGAGGACATGGCTACGCAGTGAAGAAGGAACAGCAAAAGCATGACCTGGTGATCGTCGTTCTCTCCAAAGTAATCGTGGCAACCGGACATTTGCTGTCGTTGTGGGCCATGGAATTTACGAAACCGATATCCTCACCATTTTGGCTGACTAGATGGGGTTCCGGACTCGGTGAAGGCGTGGAACAGTGCTGGGGCTGCATGGCGTCCACAACATGGCCCGATTCACTCACAGCAGGGCAGCTCGAAGGAACCACGGCATGCACTTCGTCCTTGCATCAACATCATAGCCCAACCACAGTGTGGTAGAAGTTTCAATAGGGGTTAGACTAGGGCGAGCCGAGTGAAGTCGCTTCGGACGGGCTTTGACGTATTGCAGCCCCAGAGGGCAAAGTAAGGCATTTTCGACGACATGCTTAAGAAGCCCGGTCGTGACTGATACAGCTGACACCATTGATTCACTGCAAAGTTGGACTTTCATTGGCACTTCCTGAACCGACGTGGCCATTGTCAGTGATTGATTCTTGAACGTAGTAGAGTATCATGGTTAACGAGGGTGCCACCCCCTACACCCACACAAGCACATACTGACACGCTTGCAGGATCGAAAACGTACCCTTGAACGTGCCACAAACGGCAGCACAAAAAGACTCAAGTCTAGCTCGGCTAGCAACGGCAGAAGGATTACAAGATCGTCTGCAGTAGTTCATCATTCCACTCCTAGCACCACGACTGTCATTGAGGTCAACTCGAACGACACGGATGCCACGACTGAAGTTGTCGATAGCCGGTATCTTGCGCTTCACCAAGCACTATGCCTTATGAATGAGAAGAGAAGATATCTTCAGTGTCGGAAAATGGCCGATGATGTCGTATAAATACAGACATTCGCCCACTAGCATAGCGAAAGAAATTCATTTCATTCGGCAGATCCGATATCACCAGTGCTGGCGAGGCAAACACAAGTTGCAAGGATGCCTGACAGATTTCGCGAACTGCCCAAATCACACCTATGAGTCAAGCCAAGGATCTGCAAGTAGTTCTTTTGCGGTTGCACGATCCTCCGGCAACCACTCAAGCATTCTAGCAATGAACCGAAGGAAATTCCTCTTGTCGTCTCCAGAGAGCATGGTGATAGTGTCATCGAGACCGGAGTAACGAGGCTTGGCTGCCTTGCCAACGATCAGGTCACCTTTGATAAAGTCAGCAAAACCATCCATAGGCTACATTGACTATGATTGCGTCACATACCCTCCGACGTGAAAAAGTGACTGGTCAACTGTCCTCGGAGAAGCAGCAGCTCTGGTGGTGGACCCAGTACCGATATCATCTCAGCAAGATGCATATTGGCCGCGTAGTCTTCTGCTTCAGGGTTCCATGCATCGAAAAGCGCTCGGCCTTCCAACAGATCCCAAACCTGCGAACGAGAAGTTGTGAGCTTGTGAATCTAAGGACTAAAGAGCGCGTACCATTACGCCAAGATTCCATATATCAGCGCTGTATGACCATCCAGCACGTAAGATTACTTCAGGAGCTTGTAAGCAATCAGGCTGGATGGGGTGGCTGTACATGTGTTGTGACGATCTGATGGCAAGTCCGAAATCCCCAATTTTCGGCCGTCCGGGAGCACCTCTTAGATTACCGAAGTTCCGATGAGGATATATGCGACGGTCGTTGTAAATTTTCGCAGGAGTGGGATCTTTTTCCTCTTCCTGGATGAGCTCGTGTATTATTCGTTCATCTTCTATCCCAAGTAAAATATTCTCGGGTTTGAGATCTGACCAAGTCAGCTTAATTTCAGATATTTAATGTGTAAGATGGAGAGTTACCTGTATGAATGATGTGGCATTGCGTATGCAGATAATCAAGCCCAGTCAATAAGAACCTGAGCAAAGGTTTCAGGAGATTGCCAGGTATGCATCCATGTCTCAACCTCCTCTGGAACGTAGAAAGGGTCTCTCGCATAAGCTCGTACACCAAACAGAGATGAATCCCTCGTTGACTTTCAATTTCGAATGATTCCAAAACAGTTCGCACATAACGCAGGCCTTCGTGCTTCGGATCTGCTTCTGCAATCTGCTTTGACAATGCCAGCTCGGATAATGCCGAACGATTGTCTTTTGCATTCTTTGTGAGGATTTTAAGAGCAACGAATCGGTTGTTCTGGAATCTCCATCTAAGGAAGGGTAAGAAATGGGTAAAGATTACCACAATCTCGATTTAGAACTACCTTGTTAAATCCTTCGCAAGCCAAGTGGTAGATTCGCTTCCGAATCCTAACTTCGCCAATATCTTGAACTTTTCGTTGAAAACTTGGCCAATTGACACAGGAAAATAGTCATCGGGACGATACCTTGGAAGGGTCTCCTCTTCGATGGGATCGGAGAATGTCATTGTTGATCGTTGATGTCTTAGACACAAGGCGGGACGTATTCTAAAGATACGGGGGTGAGCGTAGCAGGAGCGACTCGCGAACATGTTGATACCGTTGGTGGTACTCCGCGACGGAATTCAAAGGACCAGGTCGCAATTTGTACAGGACGCCAAGCCAGTCACATGATACTTCGAAGGCTAAGAGTGTTTCAGATGTGGCGGGTGTTAATGCAGGAAGAGTGTCTCCTGGTCACCAGCAGGCGCGCGCGTCCCTTTGCAGACCAATGCCACATGGACCGCCCACTCTCAATGAACACGAACCGCAGATTGGGGTTAAGTGAAACGTCTCGTATTGTATGTGTGAACGAATGCAAGGGCTATAAAGACGCGCATTCTCTAATGTTCCTTTTGTCACTCTTCCATCAATTCTTATTCGATTATGGCACGTCAATTTTCCACCGCCGCACGAGCCTTGCTCAAGTTTATGTGGGCTGGCATGAGCAAAGACACTGAATGGGAGACGGCAGCTAGACAATGCATAGAGTACAACACTAAACTTCCTGCAATTGAGACGGCACAAGTTAAGTCAGTGATGTCTGTATATTTGCGCATATATCATTCTGATAACTTTATGTTTAGAGGGAAACCCCATAAGTCGAAAGATCCTAAGGAACATGTCTCTGTGACTCTCTATGACAAAGATGATATCAGAGTCACTTCGGTTCATGTGTACAAAGATGGTACAGGAAAATTTTCCAAGAGCAAATACAATTGAGAGAGCTGGCTTTATCGAACAATTGCAAAAGAAGCGAGAAAGGATTGTAGAAATACATTACAGGCCGCAGTGGTGAAGGGAAATGCTGTTACCGTTGAGATCCTCCTAGATGCAGGAGCGGATGTGAATGCTCAAGGAGAAGACTCCGGCAACGCACTTATCTGAATCTTTACCATAGTTTAGAGCTACAGAGACCTGTCACATAACACACACATTAAACCATCGTATCGCCATATCCTTGGAACGTTGATTCTATAGAATTGATGTTCGGAAAGGCATATTGATAGTTCAGCTCGGTTTGCCGTGGCGGATTATGACATCCTTCTCTATCGTGTGGAAGCATCACTAGGCCATCGCACTCGCACGATTCAAACAATCTGTCGAGAAGTGATGCACTGCTCAGTATCTGCAGACACACCAATGTCGTCCCGCGACTTGACTATGAGACCAGCTCAGCAAGTTGGCCATAAGGTCGCTGAGGAATGGCTTGGAGGAGACAAAGCTGGCAGAGTCAACGACGTATCCCTCTAGACTACATAATGTGGTGCTGTTGCCAAAATCTGCCGAACCTGAAAGGACTACGAGATATGGGTTTCTGACTAGCAGGACAAGACGCCGCAAATCTGCATCGCGCTCACCTCTCTCCTCACCCTCCTCCCGCCGCTTTTATCGTCACCTCACCCTTCGCTCACCTTCCACTCACCTCGACTTCACCGTCACCGGGTGAGCCTGTCGCACGATGTCTCGCCCTCTCCACTTCGCTGCAGCACAACCTCCATTCTTTGTTCTACGCCTGGCTGATTCGTGCACGGTTCCAGCCAGTCATGTCGCTGCTGCAATGTGCCCCGAAAGTGCGGCCAGAGCGATAACGTGCTGGATGTTACGATGAAGACTATTTCAACATTGCCCTGCCTCTCTGTGTTCCTCTTTCCTTCGACCTCCGACCTCTCGATTCTCGTCTTCTCCTCACCGGTGTCCTGACCTGATTACCCGGTTACCGACTCCCACGGTCTGGGTATGCCACAACGTTTGGCTGCACCTGGTTTGAAATGCCGCCGAGCTAATGCTACGGATCTGCTGGCCAGAGCTGAGGCGAATGGCTACAAGAGGGGGGCTCACACAGAGCGAGATCAGGTGAAGGACGACAAGAAGCACAACGTCAAAACGCAGAAGAATCACCGAGGCACACTCCGTCGCTATGTGCTCTGGCAACTGGGCGAAATCACCCGCGACCATACGCAGCGTGGCTTGCCTGTGCCGAGCGAAGAGGACACAATGCCTAAGGCCTGGCGTCGAGGCACCTAGTTTAGCCACCATCAAGAATTTCTTTCGCTTCTACATTGCTACGAGCTGTCCTCAGCTGACAGGCCAACCCACGACCGACTCGATGGGAACCATAGCCGAGTGGTTCTTTGCAGGCTTTGCCAGCGCTACAGGGACTGTCATCCCTGAAGATGAGAGAAGTGAGGTCTACGGTGTAAGTCCTCCTGTTCGCACCTGATCTCCGCAGCGATCTGACCTGAGAGCTGAATGAAGTTCTCGATAGCCCACCTGATGGCCGACAGGATTACCTTGTTACTCATGCTTCCATTCATGACATCGCTGTACATCCCCAATTGCTTGATGAATTGCATACCAAACGGGCCGGGTAAAGCAGTTTGTGAGTGTACACATGGGATCTCGTACCTCGATCGAAGCACAAAAGAGAGGCGACGATATGTATGGTGGTATTCAGTTGGAGATCATTCCCACATACCCTCTCAGTCGACTCAGAAGACTCACTGGCAGGAATATTAGTCTGCTTATTGCACCTCTGGCGGGTGGGCAACTAGAGGCTGTTGTTGATGAAAGCGCTTTGGTTTTCGATTTGCTAAAAACCATTTCGGACTCATATGGAAGTTCAACTCATCATTCTGTCGATGGTAAGTCTTGTGGTCTCTCTGCTGGACGTCACTGACACTCGACAGTCAGCTCGCCCATGTTTTGGGGTGCCATCGTTGGTGTCGGTATCTTCTTGCTGTGGATGGATGTCAGCTTCTACTTCTGGAGACGATTGAAGCGTCACAGATCAGCTCAACGAGCTGGTTCCCCGCCTTTCTGATAGGACTCAGGATTGGACAGTTCTGGGTCCAACGGACAGCCACTGTTGGTTCACCTTTCGACCTCGACTGTCAACGATTACTGCCAACAAATCGTTCTTGACCCGTCCATCTTGTATTGGCTCTAGAGTCTAGCAGAAGACTCGTCTTGGCTACCGTGCTGTTGTCTCACCATGGCCAAAACAAGCTCAATGACAAGTTACGGGTTGGTGCTCAGAGCGTCCACCGTCACGTCCTTGCAGATTGCTGAACTCTGTGGTCGTTGTAACAAATCGAACATCACTGTCGAGTTGCTCACTTTTTGGTAAGCAACCACTAAGCTACCAACGGACTTAGCCAACCCTCGCTGAAGGCTCAGCTGCCGAGAAGACTGGTATACAGGGTGTTCAACTAAATGATCGTTGTGCGCTCACAGACCAGAATATTAGCAGAATTTCCAAGTTATTGAACGACTGCAAACACTGCCACTTTTGGGGCAACCCACAATGCTCCTTGGGGCAGGTTGTGAAGATAGCAAAAAAACACTTCGCGGTGTAGCAGAACTGGTACAGTGGCCAGGCGGCTTTACTGATACCCTTTGACGAGAAGCCGCGCAGTAAATCTAAATTTGGATCTCAGAAGAAGAGCACATAAGTCCAAGCGCTTTCTTCCCGCCTTTGTCCCGGACTTCCCCTTCTGGAGTTCAAAACCCTAGACAAGAAACGGATATGCATGAAAAAGGCCGGGCTTCTCCGACATCCCACAGGCCGCTGCTACTTAGAAGCAATCGGTGATATAGCTGATGAAATAGAACTAAACAAGGTTTCGGACGGAGCTCGTTCGGCTCAAGACTGGTCCGAAGCATATGTGGACGTTGATTGCATTCGTCTTCTCCATACGACGCCCCATATTCGATCTGGGATTGAGGACAAGGTATGAAAAACCAGCCAGATGAGAGATTAGTGTATCTGGCACTCAAAAACGTCTTTCGGGACACCGATGCACAATTACGCAGGCCTAAGAAGATTCGCGAACTCATCCTCAAGCGACAAGAGAGCATCGATGTACGAGACCTAATTGAGGCCCACAACATCGATAACGTATGCAATGTCGCGAAAGCTTTGCTCGAGCAACAGATCTTTGAGTCTACATTAAAGGCCAAGATTCGATTTCCAGAAGTGTTCGAAGTATCACCTGCGCAGAGCGCAGAGCGATCGGCGTCGGAGCAAGAAGCTGCACGTACGGAAGCTGATGCGATCCAAGTCGTTGCCGAGACGAGTCGTGCAGCAGGAAAGGCCGCAACGCAGGCTACTCGTACGTTTATAAAACCTCGACCACTGTTATGCTCACAATCGGAACAGCTCTAAACCCCTCTTCGGCGCCTTCCGGCAAGCGAAAGTTCCAAAACATAGCCTCTGGTAACCCATCTCTGTATCCAGTCTACCTGCCGTACCAGACACAGCACAAACTTCTAGTGTCTGTGCAACAGTCCTTAGAGAGAGCGTGCTATGCATTCGCTACACGAACACTGCCAGACGTGGTCGGAGACAAAGAGTGGGATTGTGCTGAATCTGTCGAATTAAATCTATGGACACAAATCTTCATGAGGAATCAAGACAAATTTCCACAAGAGGATGTAGACAGAGTTGGAAAACCATTGCACCAACTTTTTGACTCCGTCGCACAGCTTCGCCATACCGCCGTACACCGCTTGCGTATTACAGCCAATCGGGTGGAGTTGTTCTTGGTTGATGCAGAGTCTCTGGCGAGGTTGCTGAATGATGACCACTGCTATCAAGAACTGTCGCGACTGCGCCGTGAGACGCACATGTCTATTGAAGACATCAAGCGCAACAAGGATCTCCTTGAGACCCAGCTTACACTAAAACTGAAAAAGATAGCAGCTCAAAGAGCAGAAATAGATCGATTGGAGAAATCAGTTGTCGCCGACATGTTGAGGGAGGACCAGGAATATCGACAATTTGCGGGGACTGCCTTAAACCAGGCAATAGATGCACCAGATACAGTCTTGCCAAGTACAGCAGCGACAGAGCTTGATGTGGAATCAGATCTCGACGTGACAGGGTTTCAAGTGCACGATACAGACGCAAAATCGGGCAGGGACGATTGGACAGACTAAATATGTGCTGTTGAGGGATGTCGTTCAACCGCCTGGTATTCCTGGCTCGGTTTGTGGCTCAGATGAGCTTGTCCATGTTGTCAACGCGGATCCACTTACTGATGCTGCTGCGTGTCTTCTGCCTTTTCTATTGACTCACGCCCGTGTGCTTGTGATAAGCGTCTTTATTTCGCAGACTGTAGCAGCTGCACGATCCGCCGTTCATCGTTGTCGGCGGAGCTGTCGTCGACCGCTTGGAGCAGCTCCCGATTCTGCATACGAGACGGGTCAGCCAGCACATCCATGACACTGACATCCGTCATGCGTATGGACTGGAGAAGGCGTCTCCGCTGGATCGCCACCTCGCGGACCAACTGCTCGTATTCACTCCGCGTCAACTTCTGCTCGAACCTGCTATGGTTAGTCTCGCTTGGGGAGAAGGGAAAGCTGTCGATACTTACACGCTGTCAGACACGCTCAGCCGAGACTCCGACGTGTCCCAGTCGGGAGCGATCAGAGCTAGCACCGACCACCCGTGCTGTTCGACCAGACCCAGCCACCGCTGACCGGCATCCAAGAACCGCACCAGCCCGCTTTTGTGTTTGTTCCACCGAACAGCAGCCGTCGTCTTGGCATCGATCAGCCCATTCTTCGTCTTGGTCGTCCCGCGATGTTCGGTGGGAAAGGGACACCCCCAGATTCGCTCAATCATCCTTCCGAAGGCGGCCGCTTTGTCCATCTTGCGCACCACGCCAAACCTCTTGCCGTACTGCTGACACGCCCGATGGTACACCTGCGCCAGTCGGCCCAAGGCGAACCGTCGCTGATAGCAGTTGAGAATTCCTGAGGTCTCGGCCACTTCCACCATCCCGATCAGTGCTTTGGGGTCGTCCACACTGAGGTCGTGGTGCGCTGGTTGACCTTGCTGAGGCAACGCGATCAAGACGTCTTTCAACACCCTGAACGCGGATGGACTGCCCACCGCCTGTGCCATGGTTGCCATGCGGTCACGCGGCTGGTTCTCGTTCGATGAACTCCTCGCAGGACTCTTCTGAAGGTCTCCTGATGACGCCCGACCGTGCTTCTGAGGCGCAGTAGGTTCTGCTTTCGAGATACCAATGGTGTCACTCACAAGAGGTCGCAGATCGAGCTTGATCTTCTTGGTGTTTCCTCGAGCGCTCAACCCGAGCGGTCTCTCCCTTTTCATGGCGGATGTGCGTCTGCGAGACTCGGCGCCAGCTGCTGGCTTCAAGATCCCGGATGTCGATACCACTTGTGTGTCTTCATTGTCACTCGATTCCCGGTTGTCCTCACCGCCACTTTGCACATCCTCGTCCGGCTCGCCGTCCGTCTCATTCGGACCCTGCTGCACTTCGTCCGGCTGTCGAAATGCCATGTGCTCGTTGAGTATGGGGTGGCCAGGACACTTCGCGGAACAGCCAGCATAGCCGGTGATACTCTAGCCTGCGGGAGCGTAGTTGACCGCCTCTCCCAGAGTCGAGCCGACACAGAAGCCTTGGTGGTAAGCTCCCGGCAAGACCACCACCACCTCGTTGGAATGTTGTCGCAGCGTGACTGCGCTGGCTCCCCATTCTGCCAGCGTCCGAGGGAGCACCCACGTAGAACAATGGCGCAGACTTTGTGCGCAAGTATGTCTGTGTTTCCAGATCGACTTGTGCTCCTGCTCGACAAGTGACGCATGACGAGGAGCCACGACCGTCCACACCTTGCACCCGTAGTAGAGCACGTTCAGCGAGACCAGGTCGCAGTCCTCCTTGTGCAAAGCGAACGGCGCTCCGAAATGGGCGTCAGACTTGTAGCCAAAGGGGTGATGCAGACCGGGCACGTACTTCGCCGTCCTGTCCAGCTCGTTGCTTGGGAGTCGCCAGATTGGAGACTGCTCGGGGAGACCTAGGTCGTGCCGATCTGGGGGCGTCTTTGCATCATAGTCGGTACAATACACGACTCCGTCGAGGCCCGACTCTTTCTCCAGGGCAGCTTCGAACTGTTCCAGCGCCTGCGCGGTCCTGGTTTCTGCAGGATCTGGCACCATGCGCAGCGAGGCTCGTTGAGGCTGTCGACTGAGCTGGAAGACTCCTTCTGTCTTCTTCGTGGCGGCGAAGACGGAGACAGGACAGTCGTCACTGTCTACCACGTCAAAGTCTTGTGGCATGTCTTCGGGTAGCACCACCTTGAACACGCCAACCTTTTCTGCCCCAAGCTCTTTCGCACAAGCAAGGAGCGAAGCGAAGTCGTGGTACTGTGCCTTGGTCGGGAAGAGCCGGAGAACATTCTCTTCCATGTCGGACTCGATCTTTTCAGTTGACGCCTTTGTTTTTGGTTGTACTTCTGCAAGCAAGGCCGGTGACAGGAGCGCTGGCGTACGCGCTGAGTCGACGGAAGGAGAAGTCGTTGTGGAGGCGGTCTCGGGCTCGGTGCCATGGCCATGGACTGCTTCCTGGGCAACATCGTTCTCTGACTCTATCACCTCGGCAGTGTGAGTTTCTGACCCAACAGCTTGTGCCTGCGCGCTCGCTTTCGCTGAGAGGTCGAGTCCGCAAGCGGCACTAACCGTGCGGTTCTCAAGACCCCCGGCTGATCTTTCATCTGCCCGCCCAGTGGCGGCTGCAATCCCTTGTAGGTCTTGCAAGAAGGCCTGCACTGCTCGACGAAAGTCGTCGACAACCGGTCGAAGAGGGGGAGGATAGTCATCAGGATAGATCGTGATACTGGCTACTGTCGCGTGGGGTGACTCGATAGCGTCGTAAACGAAGCTGCGGAGCCGCTCGCCCTGGTCCAGCTGGTGCATCGTGATGCGTTCACCTAGACACGTCAGTGCCACTGCTTGTTCAAAAGAGAGGTGGAAGCGTGCGACCGCGCAGTAAGACTTTTCGGCTGACCACTGGATGCTGTAGCACTGTTTTTGATGATCTATCTCTAACGATCTATCGACATCGGTCGCACGCGGACAGTGGTGAAAACAGAGTAAAGAAGTTTGCAGAACAGGTCAATATGCGGATCCTACTCCTCTGCCGCCACCTCAAAAGTCGTATAGTATGAGGCGAGCACATTGTAACAAGTAGCGCGGTCTATCAGATTAGTGTAGGTTGACCAGACCCGATCGACCCGTTACAGTGGATGTGCGACCAGGCTTTGCGTCGCGCGGCCATGATTTCTAGTCCCGCACGCACGTGACTTGCTCGCTGTCGCATGGCGCAGGTCACAAGCAGGATCTTCTCACGTCGTCAAACTCGATCGTCACTCCTAAAATTGCCTGACGACGGGGGAAAATCTTGTCGAGACGACGTCGCATATACTACGAACACGACCTCCTGTGCCGTGACACCATTCCCCTGATGATACGGCTCCAATCGTACTGATCACGATGCATAAAGGTTATGTTGCTGCTGCGTTGTTCCCCAGGTGGTGCTGCGGAGAAACAAACCCCTGGATAGCATTATGATTGCGTGGTTGAAGAGGTCTGCAAATTCCTCGAGACAACTCCAGGTCCCTTAGCCGATCACACCTTGGACCACTTTGACATGCCACCAATATTGGTTATCTCACTCCACCGAACCACCCGATCTCCAGCCTGTTCGATGGACAAATCGATGTATTCCTCGGATCCTCCACTTGCCATCATCGTAGGGCACTAAAATTACTGTTCATATACCTGGCACAACCTAGCGAGAGGAGGATGACACTACCGAAGGAGTCAACCTCACACAGGGCGATAACGGCCCAGTATACGATATTTCTGATCTCGACGGTGACCCTCTCGACCTCTCTCCTTCGCGTGCGCATGCGGCCGACCCTCGTCCAATCGCGACCACCCCAGCTGCGATGACCTCCCACGAACAAGCACAGACGTTAGGAAGAAGTAAAAGAGCAGGGACACAGACACTGAAGGTGACACAAGCATTTGAAGAGGCGGAACAAGCGTTGGTGTCAAGGCAACGACGGGGGAAGAATATAGCTGCTTCAACGCCACGAAAACGGGTGTGAAAGTACCTCCTAGTCGGTGAGGAGAGAACAACATCGTACAGCTTGTATATGTCCACCTCTTTTGAACGAGCAATAGCACTGACAAGCGACGTGAGGTTTTCGCGCTGCGATGCAACACCCAGACCCAGGAGAGCAGCTCTGCGACTTCCTCCGCACTGCCATCGAGTCGCCACAAGACACCATCGAGAGTATCACGATCATCCCTGGCGACTATCCTCTTCCTCTTCGACCGGCGGTCTGCGAGTTATATCACGCAGTGCAGGACTTCTTGGACGAGCTACAAAAGAGTGCGGCGGCTACAGGCCAGATGGATGAAGGATCAGAAAGTAGTTTCGAGAAACATGTTCCTGATGACCAATCTATAGGAATGAATCTGGCCATGGAAAGACAACCTCTTGTTCCGCTGTTTGACTGAAGAAGCAGAGTCCGTTGATCCATCTCCTGGTTCTCAGTCGCGGAAGTCCTCGGTCGCTGAGGTCTGCCTCCACGTCAAGCTCCAGCGACACGTGTTTGTCGACTGGCTCTTGCGTATCTCGGAAAGGTGAACCTGAAGCATTGTGCCATGAGGTGAAGACATGGCGGGGCAGATCATGTGGGTCTGTTGCGACAAAGAGCCCACAACCAGTGCCATGACTTAGAAGCTCACCAACGACAAGCCTGCGTTTGTCGCTCCAGGCACGAGCCACTTCTTTGGCCATGGCCACCATAAACTCGTCTCGAACCGCTAGATTAGACCTTGTCTTCCTCTCCGATATGAAGTGACTCAGCCGACTGGCTAACGAGGGGTGCGACGATGCTATCCTCTGAGCAAGCTGATTCAAACATGCCCATAGGCTGTCGCACGACTGTGTGGAGCTTTGGTGGGAAGGGAATTGGTACCTTGCTTCCACGCTGCCGACCTTCAGAGCATCTGTGATCCGCCAAAGATATCCTGTGGTCGCTATTCCTTCATGACACAACTGTATATTCGTGAGGCGGCAATGTTTGAGGAAAGTGAGGGTGTCCATTCCCATTGGGGGTTGCACCGCGCTGAATATCTGCTGATGGAAGAATGCAGCGAAGCCTCGACGAAATGTTCGACAGGTGTGCTTCTGGTTGACCAGAATTTCTCCGTTGATAAGTGCCTGAACGAATAAGGACAGCCCCAGGCTGACTTCATCGTGCTGGTCTAGCGCTTCCTCGTCGAGCCGTCTGCTATAAGCACAGCAGTTGGCCGAAACGGCAAGAAAATCCCGTGGATACTTGATACGGCGTCGTTGGAGGTCTGCCATGATGATGGCCGACAAGGTATGTCCCCGGTGCCTTCCATGCTGGTAGGACGTCTGGTATCGCTCCGCTTTATGCAGTATGGTCTTTTGCACAAAGTGTTTCTGTTTCGCGTCCAGTCTAGCGTCACGTTGACAAGCCAAGGCAAAAACGGTGAGTTGAGTGCGCAGCTCGATGGCCGGTATCTCGAGCTCGCCACGCATCGTTCCAAACTCTGGAGTGTTCTGTTGTAAGCTCGGCTCGCATGGAATGAGGATGGACATCCTCCGACCTGCGCAGTATTCCTCCTGAAAGATCCAGCATCGCCGCCACCAGGGATCGGAGACGAGACGGACAAACCACTTCAGCACTCGCCAGAAGCCAGCCGATTCGAGAGACGGCGGCGCAGTCACGACAGTCTCATCTCCTGTGCCTCGAAAGAGGGATCCATCCAGCAGTGCACTCAGAGCATTCAGCTTCCACTGACGGTCTACTTTGGTCGTTAGCATGCCGACCGAGCAGGGACTTTCCGCATAGAGTCGGTCCATCGAGTGCATTGCGATCTGGTGCTTTACGGTGTCCTCTTGATCAAGACACTCGTGGTCAATCCAAAAGCCCTTCAGGTGATGATGTTGCACGTAGTGAACAGCGCGCCGCATGATCGTGTCGCGGACGACGCTGGGATGTTCGTCACCTTCGAGCGTCCTGATCCGAAAGTTCTTACATTTGCCAGATTCGTATGGTACCGGATGCCAGGGGTAGGAGATGGTAACATATTGGAACTGCTGCTTGTCGAACAGGTTTGTATCGACCTCGTGGAGGACGATAGGCATCGCCGTGTTCTCCATAAAGCTTCTTGCCGTAGCTGTTGTCAGCAAGTCGCCTGTAGACAAACATACGAGATGTTTCATCCAAGTGAACGACTTGAGTTTAGCTTGTTCAACGTCCTGGATCTCTAGCATTTGCTCGATCAGCGAGCGTTCTCGACATATCCGGTCAAGTGAAAAGCTCTTGACATCGTTCCATATGCTGTCTTCGCACGCGTATGGCTTTCCCAGTACCTCATAAGAACACCACTTGGTCTGCCTTCATATCCGTGAAAGTTCAAGTCACAGTCTTCTTTTCCGTTCCCAGAACAAGAAAAATCGAGAGCAATCCTTTCGCGGTAGATGATCGTTAGTAGCTGATCTTCTTATATCGCACAAAGCTCGTATAGGCTGAGGATAGAAGGTCATTGAGCTCGTCAAGTCATGATGCACATTCTCATGCAACAACGGCGTCCACTAAAGCCGTGCTCGGCGGCTGATGACAAGCATTGCCCTTACGAGCAACTCTTATTCTCGAGCCGTGCCAGTGACTACTCAGTCTAGAGATTTCGTGATGGCACCAAGGCAACCGGTGTGATGGTCATCCACACCAGCGATCCACCTCGACAAGGATTGAACGTTGTGCCAAGGAATGAAGTCTACGTGGCAATTATGATCACGCCGCGAAAATCTCGCCGGTTCGCTACAATTTAAGCCCGCGCTTTTGTTTATATGTGACGATTGCAAAGTGGTTACCCGTCACAATCACTTCCATCGCTCAATTACCTGACGCGATCAAATAGAAGACTGCGAGTCTCTCTGGCAAGACACGGTCTGTCCAGTATTTGAGCAAGATCGGGTTCACCACCCGATCGAGAACAGGAAAGACCAAGACCCATTTCACCGACTAACTGTTTCGAAGGTATGATAGAACGTCTTGGTGGGCTTGGTCTTGCACATCTTGTGTTCGATTCGACGTCACCGCACAGATCTCCAGGCCGCTCTTGTCCTCTCCTGACCTCTCCTGACGCTCGCACACGAGCTCAACTTGATATTGGCGCTATTCTTCATAGCCTGATCGGTCTTGCAGCTCAAAATGGTCGTCAACTTACGAGACGCCCAACTACCTTCAACTTTGCATCTGACAAGTGCGGGGGTCTAATGTGGACGTCCGCGAACGGCAGCTATCCTATTCTTACGGTTTTGCTTATTCGTGGATTCCATTGTCTTGCCTTGTTTGGATTTCTGACAAAGCTGTCTTCAGACCTTCGCGCCAGAGCCCTCCATTGCGCAGTCTGACCGGTCAGATAATTCTGCCTTGCCTTGCCAGTGTGATTGTGACGCCGACATTGTCGAGAGATTGCGGTGGGCGTGCTTCGAGCACCACGGTAGATGGAAACGGTGGCTGCCATTCTATGGTATCACACATGTGGAGGAAGTCCATGTAAGTGACTTCAATGCTTTCTGCTTACGGCGTCACTCATGCAGCACAGTTTCAGTTTGTGGGTGTCGTTGATGACAACGGAACGTTTCCCATACGGATGGTACCCTTCGATCTTGCCAGAGTTCGGGAAGAAGTGGACCAGGTCCTCGCACTGGAACCGGATAGCATCGATATTGAGTTTGGCGACTCCTGTGACGAGTATGGATACCACAGCAAGCAGTGTGTGGATATGATGGAACATCGATCACAACCTTGCATACGGACACAAATCTCTATGGCTCGGTCTCGCCAAAGGAAAATCCAGATGCTGGACCTCCTGACAGTATGTGCGCGAAATCCATCGGACGCCAACGGTATCAGAAGTCTGGAAGGAATGGTTACGGAAAGCTGTATCTACGAAGTGTAGTGAGTGACTTTTCGTTCATCGTGAAGCAGCAGCTAACCTCGCAGTGGTCCGAATCGGGTCGTCGGACCTGTCCGCCACCAGCTCTATGACAGGAACGACGTGCTTCGCGGTCTGCACTTCACTCTCGGATGGCAAAGAGATCGGCTCTGTCGCGAGCTACCACGTAATGCTGTCGGGCTCTACTTGGCACTGATAGTCATTTGGTGTGTGTCTTCAGTTGGCAACGGCCAGCAGGAGATTGGAGCAACGCCCTGGCCTTTGGACAACTGGTGGCAGCCTGCATCGCTTTGCTCGCGTTCTATGTATAGTAGCTCTGTCATCAGATGCCTCTAACCAGTTCACAGCAGTTGACACGCATCGGACGTGGCTGAACTAGCAACGAAGAACAATGCCACGCAAATGTAGAAGTGGCAGCTCGCGAGGACGAGTGAAGCGTCCTTGGCGTACAGCGGTATAGACCCCAATCTGACAATCGATCCACCGCATCCAGTACCGATGGCTGGAGCTGCCATGCAAAGCTGAGGTCGCAATGTGATCAATCTGCCCCAGATCTTCAGTGAGAGCCTCACATCGAAGGCGGTTGGCGGATCGACCATGGCCTCTCTCGGTATTTGAAGCAGCGGTGCCACCGAAAGGAGCGGCACATTGCCTCAGCCATGCCTGGGATAAGGACTGCTGATCAGAACGTGACCCTCACGATGTTGCAGGCAATATGCATACAAGCCATAGAAAGCCTTCAACCCTTACAAGTTTATAAGAGGAGGAGTGGCACTGACGAGAAAGCAGAACTGCGTTGAGTGTGAGTGGACTCCGAGACGAACACCACTAATTGAGGCCATGGTTCACCGCCTAGACTGAAGGCTGCTGATATGGAAGCTGGCTCTTGTCTTCGCGACTGCCATCCTATGAAGAGGTAAGACGGTGCTGTGATGCCTGCTTGATTCGCCGCCGCGACTACATTAGCCAGCTTCTTCGCCCCATCTCGTCCGTTCCCCCTTCTTTTGGCAAACCGTTCAATCACACCTCGCGCTGGCTCTCTCCATATCGCAGTTTCCTAGCCGGAAGAACCAACCTGACAGCCTTTGTGTGATCGAGCTGAACCAATAAGTCTCGTGCCATCATGCACTGTTTCGCGTCGTTGAGTTTTGCCTTGCTGGCGTATCAGCAGTGGCACTCGGTCCGTCATTGAGCACCTATGGTATCTGCACCGTTCAAGCACTCGGAGAACATCTTCCGACTTGTATCTACAAGGCTGCATGGCTGTGAGTTATGCGCGGTCATATGTGCCGCGTTGAAAAGTATATCTCTTGAAACCGACGAGGTCGCGAGTCGCTCAGGCAACGCTCTTGAGGAACCAATGGAAAGTCAGGAGCGGGGTCTAGTATAAGTCACGCATGACAAGGCAAATTAACCAAATAGAGCTGCAGGTTTGCTGAGCGCCAACTTTGAAAGCGACGACGGGATCCGAGCAGCGACGTCACTGGTTGAGCAAAGTCGAATTGATGCATCGTACATGATCGAGCGACCGGGGAAAATAGGAAAGAAAAAAGGGTTGTCATTTTGTCCAACTACCAGGACACTACAAGAGCATAGACCTACGGGGGTGGCGACGAGTAGTGGATATTACAGAATGATCAGTAACGTAGGGAGTCGGTGCGGCCGCACAATCCACAAGAGCAAGGCCGTGAAAAAATATCCTGGATGTTCGTGAGTCGCCGTAGCGGGGTACACTATTGTCTTCTGCCAACAGGGAGACTCGACAGTCTCTGACGTTTGCCTTTGCAGTGTCGCGGATTGCACACCCCGGCACTATCACGCTAGCTCTTCTATCTTGTCCCATCTTCACAATCTCCAAACGTCTTCGATGTCTCACAGGCTTCTCTGTCTCCCAGAGATGCGAGAAGGTCCGACAGGACGAGGGTCGTGATGCGAATCTTGGCGAGATGGCGCTCGATCGATTTGAGTCCGGTACGCGACTGTCTCGAGAACAACTGTGTTGCACCACGAAGCTTTCCGGATTTCGTCGTGCAAGTATTCGAGGCCTGACGAGTGGCTAGGATGGAAGGCACGTTCTGGAGTTGAACCAGAACGTTATACAGAGATTTGCAGACTGCCGTTGGCATGGACACAATGTGGGTGATATCGCCCCACACGCGCCAGTCCACTGCCTTGTCCTCAACACCGAGAAGGATCCTGTCTCTGGTGGTGTCGACCCGATGCTGCGCGTGGATCAACCATCTTCTCAAGACGGTGAGACCGGTCCTGATGCTTTCGATGGCGGCGTGAGAAGCTCGTCGATCACGGATACGAGCCTGATACCGCTCCAGCATCTCGAGGACCGGATGAAAGTTCTGTTCGATCTTGCGGAAATGAGCACGGACAACGTCATTGTCGCGGTTGACCATTCTGTCTGTTTCCTCGCAGCCCACGGACAGACTGTCGATTGACCCACGCAAGGCTTGATGGGCCTGAGAAGGATTCACAGACGACAATGGTAGCCATACATGCAGTGCATGGTATCAACATGGCTCACTTCTCCGGGTGCGTTCATCGTTCTTTTGCTAGGCACCGCGTGAGTGCTGCCACGAGAAATCGATGCTGCACCGCGACGAGAATGCTCCACCGACCAGTCCGCTGCTAACAACTTCTACCAGATCCTGCTGCTGCATCTTCCACTAGAATTTGACCACCAGGAATTCATGCTGCATGCGGCCAAGAGTAGAGAACAGCTTTGATTGCTGGTCGAACAAGGCCCTGCCGCTACAGCATTCATACTAGCATGTTTCAGAAGGCGCGCCGCCGGCCGCTTTCGCCGATATCATGGCCTCCTCCCTCCCAATATTGAGGACAGCACCACATTCTGGTAGCACAGTGGAGCACCATCCCGAGGGGCGACGCATCGACTTCTGGTGGGATATGAAACAGCATGGCTTCCATACAGCGTCACCCGAAGCAAGCATGTGTTTCAGATCGCTGCGGCCAGTCTTGCGGCCTGTGCACTGACATCACGGCCACGGCCCACCCAATCTCGAGGGTAGCTTTTGGGTCCCAACGCATACCCCATTCGAAAGCGTTGCCCAGCCTCTTTTCTGCTTCGCCCTTGCCCCATTGAGTCAAATGGGCACATGCTCAGCTCTAACGTATTACGCTAGTAACGAGGTACACAGCACAGAAGAGCTTGGGGATGTTCTGCGTTCCTATCACAAAGTCGCACGCGAGAGATTTATGGACAACCTTTGCAAGCAGGTCATGGACTACATTCTGATCTGTTCCAAAAGTGGACCACTACACGCATTCTCTGCAGAGTTTTGGGGCAAGCTTGAGGCTGAGGATCTCCAACGACTTGCTGGTGAGGATGATCTCATCTCTGAACAGCGCAGTAAACTACAAGCAGAAGTTGACATCCTTGAACAGGGACGAACAGTTCTAGAGTGAAGACAATGGTACGAACAAAGGTTGCGCGAGTGCCCAGTGCCTGGCGTAAAATTATGGGAGTCTGGCTCGGGAGTCTGCACAGTCGAAGTCAGAAACATAATGCTGGTGAATTGGAGCGTCGAGCTAAACAAAGAAATCCTCGATAATCTGCTCTTGGAATTTTGCCGTACACGAATGTCATAGTAGTCTCAACATTCCCAACACCACAGAATCGGTGTCGTCCTCAGCATTCACATCGCTAATGTATCCTAGCCAGCCATTCCCAACCTTCACGAACGCAACAGGAGTCTCTGACCTACTTGCAACGGGCTCTGGGAGGAAAAGGCGGGATTCTATGACTGAGTCTTGATTCCGTAAATACCATGCTGCCTCCTTATCGACGTTTGCAAGAAAAACGGCTTTCTGGCTGTACGAAAACGGTAACCTGCCGCTCGGAAGTCCTTCTGCGATCTGATTCAGAACGACAGTGGTGCGATGATAGGAGTCCGCCGCCTAAGGAAGAGCCCACTTGCTGCTGAAGTATGTTCGCAAATCGTTTGGCCGTATCAAAGAGCTGAATAGGCCGCCTAGGACAACTGTACCACCGTTTCGGGCAAAGTCGATGACCTTGTCTGATACACTGTCCTCGACATCTCTTGACTTCGTGATGTTTCTCTTCTTGTTACGCCCGAGCATGATACTTCGAAGGGAGGGGAGATCATCGTCCGATTCTGTATCCCCTTCGAACGCGCTGTCCTGGTATTGAGATTAGGCTGTGCTGAACATGTGCTCTCGATCGGACATACATCATCACTTTGAGTCAAATCAATAACTTCAGGTTGGTATGGACATCCACCGTCCTCAATTAGAGCATTATGCTGGACTGAATCTTTCATGCTGAGACGTCTCCTGTTGCTGGATCGAAGCAGTTTCCAGGGTAAATCTTCCGAGACGCAGGGCTTGCACAAAGCAGCAGCAGTGATGGTTGCCAGGAGAGGGGATATTGGAAGGTTGCCAGCGCTTTATAGTGTACGGTAGAAGACACGATGATGGCAATGGAGATATTGGCCGATCACGACGAGCTCGTTTAGCACAGTGGTCGGATCCATGCATGTACAATGCGCCAGACATGCGGAGGCCGACTCGATCAAGCACGGCATACGACGTAAGTATTGCCAGGAGCTTGCAGAAGATGTTGACACCCAGCGCCTTGGACGAATTCTGCCCTGCCTCGTTTCTGCACTAGTCACAAGCGCTTGCTATTGTTCTGAGTTCTCTGCAGGCCCCTCGTGCGATCGGGAAATTGGCCGTGATCAGCTTTTCCCCAGCATAGATTCCACTTCTCGCTCCACGTAGATGCATTTTGCGCTGCAGTATATCGGGCCATTCTCGTTGTTCCCGCTCCACTTTTCTCTCGTGTCAAATCGATTGGTGTCGTAAGCACGGAACCCCAATGGCAAGGCAGAGTCGTCGCTGAAAGTGCGACGTGGCAGACAGAGAAGAAGTTGATCGTACGGCAACTCGCTGGGGTTGCACCCAGGTGGTCGCCCCGACCATGCTGGAAGACTTGGTCGTTGTCACAAGCACCTCGACATCATGCGAGGGTGGACGTCAGCACTGGTTCGAGGCATGGCCCTCAATCGCACCCGTCAGGTGGTGACCCAAGCAAAAGTCCCTGTAGTAGAGAATCATCAGCATATGCGCCTTGCAATGCACTGCCCCCAAAACGTTCCTTAAAGGTGTCCACCTCCATCTTCAAGGGGTCATCAACGATGTGGATACGTACCGGAAACTAAAATACCACAATCAGCTGCTGTCGACCTGCACCGCCGCGTGAGCTATCGCTAAAAGCCCAGGAAGCTACTTCCAGGACTGAATATACGCGGGAATACCGCGCAAGGGGAGCATGAGGCATTTTTGCGATTGGCAGCAGCAACGCCAACCACATTTGCAATGTAACGTCGTGCCTGCCGGGCGGTGGTACGGCTCCCAGGAGGGTCCGGTAGCATTTCGACTTGGACCGTTTCGGCAGTTGGCCACGTCGGTCATGACATCAGGAATCGGCCCTTGCGCCAGAGCCATCCAAGAAATGTATCGAAGATTTGGTGCGGGTGAGCTGACAGTCGAGCTTGAGAGAGGGGCACTGCAAAGAGTAAGGCCAGGCCCACAGTGTCAATGATTCAGCATCGGCATGGCATACTGTGATTGGTGCCCCGGCAGAAGGTGTGTCACATACTTGTAAAGACCGGAAATTTGATAGACGTCTAGACCGAAAATGTGCAGAAAGGAAGAAGAGTGGTCTTGGGCGCTGGACGGGGAAGGACTCTTTATAGACGTGGGCAAAGCGGCGAGGCAGCGCCTTCCCCGATCGGGCGGCACTAGGGCGGTGTCGGTTTAGGCCTCCTCTACACCGGTAGTCCATTATCGTTAAGCATGGCTCGTGAGCCTAGCTGGTCTTGTTCTTGGCTAGCGACAGTTATCGGGTAGTGGAGCTTCGTCCTCACCGTTGTCGCTCGAGAACGATCGTCACGGTTTCGAGGCTGCTTTCCCGGAGATAGTGGTCAGCTCGAATTGCGAACGACCTCCATCTTCGCAGACCCGTCAGATTGGCACATTGCATCCATTATTTTTGAAGAAGCTCGTGCTGTTAGTCTTGGGTGGCACGATTCTCCGGATTCCTCTTGACCACGACAACCACCACGAACAGTCGTGTGTGAGCCGCATTCGTGCCTATCGGCTTGGCGTTGTTGGGGTCAAAGGCATGCCCACCTGGTTGCAGCTTTTCTACCTCAACCAACACGACCTTCTGCAACACAATGTCTGCGGTGTACTCCATGTCGCTGACAATCTCAACGTAGTTTCAGAAATAGTCCAGAAGCTCATGGTTGCCAACTACCCTCACATGAGAAATACCATCTATGAACCGTTGCAGTCCACACAGTCAACAGTTGGATATGGTTGCATAAAGGATGTGCGATCATGCCATCCTAGATGCAGGCGAGCAGTCAGAACCAGGAACACCCTGTAAAGACTAACGATGAAGTGAATTGCAAAGAATACTTCCTTTGCAGCTTCGATCGAGGTCTAGGATGCATCATTGTCGCGATGATCGATCAGCATGGTGAGGTTGTGATGTTAGTCTCCACAGGGTGCACCGAACATGCTGGTGAGGCCACTGGAGTTTCTGCTGGAGATACTGCCTCAGACCAGACCGAATCTTCCGGATCTTGTAACATTTTGAGTTTTCCTCGCTCTCAAGGTCGTAACGTAAAGGCTTCCGCTGCACAGAGTCGGTAAGATGTGTGCGCATCGTAACCTTCTTCGTATCTCCCACGTCTCGTGCTCGGTGGTCGGTCCTGTTCAGTATGAGCTGAGGCCTAGCTTCACTTCGCCGTGCTTTCAGTCTTGAGGTTGTGCCTCAGCGCGGTCCTGTCGATAGAACTCCAGGATCGTCCAGTCGTACACGTGGTCGTGCTGAAAGCGTTGTTGGCGGAGCAGCTGGCGAAACAGGTTCCGAAGATAGCGATAGTCCGGCTGATCGTCTTCGTTCAAGGAGCGAGCATAGGTCATATATGTAACGAAAGCAGGTGGCAGTCCTTGGCAGAGCTCGTCCACGCTGACGGTTTGCTTCATCTCCAGCACGCGCCGATACTTCTCCGCTCGATTCACGGTCTTGAGGCCCTGCCAGGGCAGGGACCCGGTGACGAAGTAGATCAGCATGTATCCCAATGCTTCGAGATCATCTCGTCGTGACTGCGCTGAACACACAGCTTGGTTAGTGGAGGGTGCAAAAAGGTCAAGGAGGAGAAGCACTCACGGACACCGAGATGGGCGTTGACGCTGGCGTATCGACATGTGCCGATCAAGCTCGGTTCGCGTGGTGCTCTTTCGGATGAGATGGGCAAGTGCAGTGGCCCTGGGGCTGTGCGTGCCGTGACCAGCGGTCGATAGATGGCCAGCCCCATGTCGGTCATGTAGACGGTGTTCCCATGACGGCCTGTTCCCAGCAAGAAGTTTTCGGGCTTGACGTCGCGGTGCAAGTAGTTGGCGGCATGCAACGACTCAAACCGATGCAGCAACTGGTCGGCCAGCATCAACGTCGTCTTCAGGGAGAACGTCTCGCCACAGTAGCAGAACAGGTCTTCCAGGTTCGGTCCCAGCAGCTCAAACACCATGACCTGGAAGCTGTCCTGCCAGCCATGCCAGAACACCCGGGGAAACCCCGGCTTCGACTGGAGACTCTGGTAGACGCGGATCTCTTCGTCGAGGAGCGAAGGGTCGATCTTGCAATGTTCCAGCTTGATGGCGACCTCATCGCCAGTCTCTGCGTCGCGTCCTGTGTATGAGTCAGCATTAAGTCCGTTGGTACAATAGACGTCGTGCTCACCTAGGTAGACTTTGCCGAATGATCCTTCACCCAGCAGCTGCACGAGCTGGTATCGATCTCCGATGCGCAGAGCGCGCATCCGCTCGACGAAGTCACCCATGAGAAGGAGGAGTACATGGTGGTTGTAAAGAAGACGTTGTGCTCAAGGCAAGATAGGGCGAAGCCAAGGTTCAAATATTCCCTCGGCTAACCTGCCTTGACAATCAAAGAATGAATGCCGAGAAGAATGCGCCTGCGCTGAACCTCGGACTTCTCGCTCCATATCTACCACATGCAAACACAACCACCATCTCAATACTACACGCATGGCTACGCGCCATGCACTTCCGCCAGCACAGAAGACCCTCACGTCGACCGTGCATGAAGGAGCCCTGAGGGCGACTTCGATCACGCACGACCAACCGTTTCGAGCTACGCATGCTGGTGCCTGCCACCCCATGCATGTCTCTGCAGGAAGCGCCGACCGACCTGACACGCTAAGGTATCGACTTTGACGCGGCACAGATGAGGGTCGGTGGGGGAACTTTGAGCGCCGATCGATGAGACAACTCAGCATACAAGATGTCGCACTCTCACAGCCGTCCGTCACCTGGTCACTCCTTCTCTTTCATGCCTGCGGTCGACCACAGTCCATGCTCTCGCAAGCGACGCGCTCCTTCTTCATCTGAACACGCTGCTGACGAGTGTCGTCCTCCTTCTCCGAAAAGACACCAGCCTTCGCCCTCTGCTCATCGCCATTACCAACCGAGCCCTGGCTTCTGGGATCGACTTTCGCAAGTGCAGCTCAGCCGGCAAGCCCTGCGAGAGTTTGACGACAGGACACGAAATTGCAGAGATCGAGCCACTCCTGCTCCTTCTAGTGCATTGCTTCTCGAGCTACCTGAGGAACCTGATATTAAGCGACTCCAGCGATTTGCCCGTCGTGGTGGTCCCGTCCTCACACATCTTCGTGGAGTAAGTCGAACTGCCACCTCCCAGCTTGCATACCATGCTAATGTTGAACCACAGTTTGCACTTGCTCCATTTCCGATGAGTGCCTCCAGCGGTCAAAGTCTGAAGCGATCATGGGCCTCTAGTCGCACGAGATCGACGAAAACCTCAAAGACTACGCCCTACAGTGGCCAGTACGAACAGGCCTTGATCGATGCACACGTCTATCCTGAAGGCCACGATTATGATGGCGACGACGCGCCTGTCCCTACAAACTACGAAGACATCTTGCGACACCTGAGCGCGGAAAGAGCATCACTGTCTCCATCGCGCTTTACGGACGAGGACTTTAGACAGTTCAAGCGGACCAATGCCCAAGCCCGTAGCGAAACGAGGATGATGCAGAAAGTACTGCTTGGCATCAGCGGCCGAGATGATCATTGGAAGACTGAGACGGACGTCGAGTTCAACCACATCAAGCCGTTCAACAAAGACCTTGCGGCGGCTAAGCCTGACCTGTACGACGGGGTTGCTGCCTCTAAGGTGGACAAGAAAGTGCGCGATCAGCTCGGTGACCTGATCATCCCATCCACGAACACAACCAACCCTATAGCACCCAACTTCTTCTTCGAAGCCAAGAGTGAGAAGGGTCGTGCGGATGTTGCGAAGAAGCAGGCGTGTCACGATGGAGCAATTGGCGCACGAGCCGTGCACAGTCTGCAGAACTATGGGGCTGACGAGGTGGTCTACGATGGCAAAGCGTATTCATTTACCAGCTACCTATCTCAATGGTACGGATACGTTGCAAGATGTACACCTCGCATCCAACAGCACCGCAGACCACTGGGGAACAGGCTGACTATCATATGACACAGGTCAAGGCATTCGCAATGACGAGCGATCGAGAGACATTTCAGAAAGGCGCCACCTACTATCGCAATGCCCGCGACCTTGCTGGCGCCCAGCGAGAGAGCTTCATCGAGCAGGCTAACAGGCGTGCGGCTCAAATGCCGGCCGATACCCCATCCAGCACGCATGTCAGCAGCCATACGTCTCTGTCCATGTCGGTGCCTCTGGAGGGCGACTCAGACACCTCGGTAGATGAGCTGGCCCTGAGTCCAGCCCGTTCCAAGCGTCCTCGGCATGGGTCGACACAAACGAGACGATCTGACTCAGTCGTGGCTGCAGCGGTGCCAGATTCACAAGAGTTGGTCGACACGCAAAGCACGCAAGACACGGACACCAGCTTCCGTACAAGTCGATCCCAGCGACAGACTCCATCCATCACACGGTCACCAACAGAAGTCACTACCTACCAGGCGAAGCTGAAGCAGAAGCTTGGACGATCGTTCGAGCGAGGGGAACAGCTGGTGTTTGTGCCTGACGAGGAATGGCAGCCCGCCACCATGTCAGGTCGAGCAGCGTTGTTCAATGACAAGTACAACGTATATTGGTTTTACTGATTAATCTGCAAGAAGCGCTCGGAACTGAGTGCCGTTCATTTTCAGGACTGACGATAATATTGAGGAAGAGAAAAAGTTGTGTCCTGCTATCGAGTGTCGGTAGACCCAGGCTGTCGTCATGTCTGTGCGCTTGCTTTTAAGTAATGCATTGCATAGCCGTCCTTCAGTCTTAGTGCCAGGAAATTGAACGTCGTCGATGCCTCAGCTTTCAAATTGGGCATCGACAACGGCGTCACAGCCAGTGTCTCACATCTTAGATCGAGTACAGCATGGCTGGTTACCCCTGACGGATAAATGTGCTCGTTCGATTGCTTCAGGTCGCACATGGAGTCGCCGACTTCACCATCACGGGCTGTCTCTGCCACCACTCCGTGCTGACGTAGTTGGTCTCGTCAGATGGTGGAGAGGAGGAGCTGCGACAGAACCGAAGTGGGATAGTGCTACCAATACGGGTGTACCTGAGGCCGAGGAGTGGCTTTCACATTCGGTGGTGGTGCTCATCATGTCCCCACCACGGCCACCAGAACGGTCGGAGCAACGATGAAACACACTAGTGCCCTCCAAGAGGCGGATCATACTGCCGCAGGCACTGTTGCCACCAGAATTGGACACAAAGTCCATGTATGCCATCCACAAGAAGTCGCGGATGCAGAGGACAGATAGCCCCCAATATGTCACCAGGTCAGAGAGTGTTGCTTCCTAATGGAACCGAGGCACCCTGTCAATTTAGGGCCCTCCTGCTCCTTATGAAATGGTGTACACAGTCATCGTTGCCCCAGACCGTGCTTCTTCCACCGACCACGATGCTGCAGGGTCAATTCGATGCCCACGTTGGTGGTCATTCTCTACTAGCAGTGCCACTTCGTGTGGGTGCGCTGTATGATGAGCGGTGCGAATGGTAGGGGTGCGAGTCCTGTCCAAGCGAGTCTTATGCCTTGCCAGTTGTGATGCGGCAGC
>NW_027042721.1:0-31351 GCF_036327395.1 Knufia obscura
GCTACAAAAAGAATCTACCGTAATCGACTCACCTCTATCGGGTCGTGCAAAGGAGACACGCAGCAAGGGGACAGCTTCCACAGCCTTGTTCGATCCCTCCCTCTGCCATCGAAATCGATCTTCTACGCATTCTACTCTGTATTGTTTGTTCCCGCCTTGCATCCCAACATAGTCCTTGAGAAGATCTCAAAGGGATGGGACAGCTTCCTGCCTGTTCGAATGTACCGGCTCTCAACTGATGATGTGCTCATTCACGACGCACTTGCGCGGACGGGTATCTAGGTTGGTCGAGGCACGACGTTTGCGCTGGAGTTCTCCCAAAGCTTGAAAGTGGTACATCTGGAGTTCGTCCGCGTGGATCAGGTAGATGCGTCGGTCAGGATCCTCCAAGGCGGCCCGAACACAGTGACGTGGGGCGAGTGGACGGAGTTCATGGGTAAAAGCGCGATGGTGGGTTTGGGTGTAGCGCTGCACGATGTTTTCAACCGCAGCATGGACCTCGTCATCGATCGGGACCAATTCTACAATCTTCTGCTCCTGTCCCTCACACAGCACGAACGTGATTTCGTCTGCTGCCTCTGAGGAACAGTCTCCGTGAGAGGACTGGTTCGCAGGTGCTGAAGCATCCTCTACCGGGTCGTCCGAGTAGTGGCTGATCGAATAGGTTGTGGCCAGCTGCTGACGTATCAACACCAAGGCTTGAGGGTCGTCAGCTGGCCGCTCCCCATCCTCAAAAGTATCGCCGTGAGGAGCCAAGGCAGGGGAGTCAATATCCATGCTTTGCTGCCGTGGACGGTCTACCAGGCTGGGACTATGATGCACTGTCACTGTCAGTGGGAGAGGTCGGAATGCCTTCTGAGATCTCGACAGCAGTGAGCAGTCTGGGGTCGAGAGGACCAAAGAATGACAAGTAAATATCGCGTCGGACGAAGAAGGCCGTGAGTCCACCAGTCTTGTCAACACGATATCCACGGTGCATGTTCTCGAGCGTCAGACTGGAAGCACTCTCGGCGAATGCCTGATGGAAAGGTCGACTCCAGCGGCGTCGCAGTTCCTCTCCGCCGCCGTCGGTCACCAACACAGCCGGGGTATCGTGGTATTTATTTGGCTGAGCTTTCTCATACAAGGTCACCATTGCCTCCACCACAGAGTCCAGGATGGCAGGGTCATAGGTGAAGTGCTGCGGGTCACGAGCCCGGAGGAGCGAGCGGCGCGCTTCCACTCGGTCAGGACTTTGGGTCATCGTCTCGGCGATACGGGAAGACCGGAAGCCGAGCTCCTGAGCTGTCTTCGCCAGTCGATACTTCGCTCGAACGCTGGCATCGTCTGTCTCTCGACTGCCGCGACATTCAAGCTTGATTCTGCTCGGGCACAGCTGCTGTAGGTCACGCATCGTGGCCAGAAATAGGCGGCGAATGGCGAGGTCCAAGCGGTCCTCACGACGGAGGAGAAGCTTTGGTATACCCAAGGTGTCTGACGTCCCGGTGGTAGGCGGAGCTGATCTCGGTGACACAAATGACTGATCGAGCACACGATGCAGTGTCTGACCCCGAGGAATCTGAAACAGAGCCCTCACACAGCCAGCCACGTCTTCCAAATGGTTAAAGTCTTTGCAGCAGACCGCCAAAGATGGGATGCGGCCCGGATAGGCCATCATCTGCTGCCAGATGTGTTGACGCTCTGTCGCGTCGAAGTTGCCCAAGATGGCGCCACGGCGAACGAGGGGGTCGAGCAGCTTTCTGTCCCCGTGGCAATACATGGGACAGCGCAGACGAACGGTTCTCAGGGTCAACGGATCCAGCCGCTCTTCTGTCCGAGGGATGCCCGCCAACAACCGTTGCCAAGCGCTCAGCATATAGAGCAGTGAATGCACAATGATCTCGTCACACTGGAGTCGCAATAGGCTGCCAATATTGCCCGTGATCAACTCGCGTCCAAAAGCCATGAACTTCGCCACCTGGCGAAAGGCGTCAGCCAGGCTCAGTCGGCGCAGCAGCCGTTTCAGCTCTTTGACCTCGTTCGGAGACCGAATCTGAGACCACCAAGAGTCGATCGTCGGAGCATCTGAAGACGAGCAGCGAAGGATGTGGAAAAACACATCGCCAGAGTTGGGGGGCCGCTCGTTGAGGTTCTGTCGCACCAGTTCACGACGAAGCTCAGAACTAATGGCTACAAGATGGGTCAGTGATTCGTGTCTGATTCGACGAGCGGTAGATATCCGAGGGAATGCTCCATATATGAGATGCAAGGTATGAACCACGGTAGAGAAGTCAGTTCAGTAATCCGAGGGTGGGCAACAAGAGGATGCACGAGAATACAGAACCAATGTTAGGTCACTCACTCGGCGCGTAGAAATCGACCACCCACCAGCGATCGCCGTCCACCAAGTGTCGCTTGGCAGCTTCAATCCGATGGCGCCCATGAAGACAGAGGGCGCGAAATGCATCGGGAAAGATCAACAGAGGCCACTGGACCGGGTCATGGTGCAGCAGTGCCTGCCGCGATGAAGCAGCTCGGGCGAGGGCATCATCGAGCTGCTCATAAGTCACTGTGGCCGGGATGTGGTGTTGAGGGCGCAGTCGTTGGCATCCCGCTTGTCGAAAGAGAGACACGAGACGCCGAACGTTGGACTCGTCACACTGATGCTCGGGCAGCACGTCAAACTGCAGCGCGTCGAGATCGAGTCGAGCAGAGCCACAGAAGGCGTGATGTCGCTCTTCTTCGATCTGGGTCTCGCGGTCGAGCACATCAAACTGGGGCCGTGTCGCACACGGACGACTTCGAGGCATGGAGTCGAATATGACCAGGTGTCTCAGCTTTTGGGTTGTTGATGAGAGAAGGGAGACTGCATCTGATGCCGCGTGACTGCTGACGAAGAAAAATGTGCTTGCTCCCTCCTCCACCACAAAGGGTGGGGAAATTGCGCCTTCTTTTCGGTATTCCACCACAATCGGCGGTGCTTGGTTCCTCACAACCTGATCTTTGCTTGAACCGGATACATTTGATCTTCGGTCATCGTAACATTTCGCGTCTACCACCTCGATGGCGCTCAATCGTTACACACAGTTTCCGCTGAAGTATTTCAAGGATAGCGACTCAACTGAGAGACAGGCGGACAATCGATCTGAGGGCGTTGTTGATACGGTCAGTAAGAGGGAGGATAGAACGAAGCCAGTCCAAGCATCAATCGATCGTAGTACCCAGTTGCCAACAAGCTGGACCGGTGGCAACGACCATGAGAACAATGGCAGCAATCTCGCCGTCAGCAACACCGCTAGACCCAGCACTCCACTCGGCGCAGACTACGTCAACAATACCCACAGCGGCATTGAAGCTGCGCCCACAAGCTCGGCACCTCACAGCACTAGCGATAGCGCAGGCAACAAGATCAGCAATGACGCAAGCGAAAGCGCTCAACCGTGTCTACAGCGTCAATGAGGCACTGTGTGGGCAGCATACAGTTCTCGCTGTGAATTGGACCTGCACAAACCTGTCGACATTGCAGTCTCCCGGACGGAGCCAAGTAAAATGGTCATGGCGCGACGACCAGCGGTCGACATGAATACCAAAAAAACGGAGATGGTGGCCCTGCTGATGCAGCAACCCAACTTTGCCGCCTGTTGGGAAGTGTTCGATGCAGTGCCCACACCGTTCTGGGTCTGTGAGTACAGTATCGTCACCCTGGAGCATGTCTGTGCCTTACCCACATTTCCCACGGTGATGGAAGTGACAGCCATCGCCGGTCAGGTAAGGCACGACAGATACCCGTTTGACGCTTCGCTGACGCGATATAGCTTCTGAATGCCGTCGTCTTTCTGGATTGTCATCGACTGGCACACCCCGTCCTGAGCGCCGAGAACGTGCTGGCCATGCCCGATGGCGTCATGAAGATCGGTCAGTCGTCGAGCTGCAAAGAGTGCGATCTTCACGAACACAGGAGCTAACCCGAGACAGCGGAGCCGGAGGTGTGCAAGCCACAGCGAAGCTATACGAAACTCCCGAAGAACACTCATCAAGTCGGCGATATCTTGTCACTGTTGACCACCAAGAGTACCAAGAATTTCAAGAGTTCTGAGAGCTTACAGCCAACGCAATACGACTGCGAACGCTACCCCCCGGCAGGGCTGGATTTTTTTGCCAGCTGCTACACCAGAACAGCCGCCGACCTGGTTCAGGTAAGTGCCCCTGATATCGATCAGCAGCAGATGCTGACCTACCACAGCATGAATTCTTGTCCGTCAACTGGCACCCTGAGGAACTGACGGCTCTGGTGGCGGTAGCAGGCTTCGTGGTGCATCGCTTTTTTGGCTTTTCGGAGCACATTTCGACATAGAGTGATCGGGATGTCTGCCTACTTTCTTGCTGCACTCACATTCCGAGTAGTCTTGTACTGTTTCTCTCCAAATGTGACATGTCTACCTCATACCTTTCGTCCATCCAGATCATGCGTCCCTGTAGGCACTAGATCATGCGTCCATATAAGCCAGAAAACAGTTTTCCATTCGCCAAAGTCTTCCATATGAATCCATCAGACAAGCCTCACGACAAACCGCGAATACATCCAGTTCGCGACACTCCCAAACCATAAAAGTTGACCCCAGCGAGTGGACTCGTCGAGCCAAATGGCGTCTGTGAAAGACACATCCTCTTCCAAACTGACTAAAGCTTACCGGCCGTGCCAGAACAGATCATTGATTAAGCGAATGGGGAGATGTGCTTCGGACCATTTGGCGTGTTTGGCGATCACGAGCAATCAATTCACGTGGATTGAGTGCCTCGTGAGAGCAAGTGACGGCCCTTGGGAAGTGGTGGGAGATGGAAGACTGAATACAAGTCACAGAGAGGACCGAGACGACCCCACAGACTGTCCAGCTGTCCCTTTCCATGTACACACAGAATGGTGGGTGTGTCAGATGACTTGACACTTTGCTCGATGCTCTGGTCAGACAATGTAGGCTGTCTTCATTGACGTAGAGTAATGGCATGTCACGCAACGCAGACAACTCGTCCTCTTGAGCTTCTATATCTCGCCATCACCACTCCGCCTCTTGTGCCTGTACTAGGTCTGACCAGCTCGCTGCATGTCCCCCATCGCATATTACGCGGTCGTTGTGGCAGGACTGCTCGTGCTCTGCATGAGCCATGGATGGATCCAATATTTGAGTCATCGAGTGTATGGGATGCAGCGATGGCTGTGGATGCATCTGTGCCGCCGTCACTCGATTTGGAACTCCGCATGGCTAGGTTCGTGGACGTGGTGGACGGTTGGGGTCCAGCTGGGATTGATGGGAGCGCATCTACTGTTGATCTTCTTGCCGTCGACAGATATGCGCCGCGTAGCAGGCCGCGCTGGCGAGCTGGCTACGCTGCACCTGGGCGTATTTTGCCTCGGTCCGCATCTTTCCTACCAAGCAGACTGCCTACACCTCAGCCTGACAGACATGCGCTTCGTGCATGGGTGCTTGTCGGGATCTTTGGTGTTGGCGGTCGCTCTGCATGCCATCATCCCCAAGCCGAGCGCGTCAGCCTTTGCTGACGGACTGTCCCAACAGCTGTATGGAATTGTCGTGAGTCCTGGTCAACCTCTCTTTCGGCAGACATGATATACTAACCCGAGCAAGGCAGCGCTGGCCCTGGCAACCATGCTGGTATTGTGCTGGCCACCCGTGCGACGATGGTGCTACGAGCTCTTTCTCCGATCTCACCAGGTGCTGGCATTAGGCACGCTATGGGCGGTCTGGGCCATGTGCACCATACCACTACCCTCGCTCAGTACACCGTGGTCGGAAGTGTCAGCTGCTTTACCTTGCTAACCATCGTCCAGCTGTTCCACATGCTCTGGGTTCATCGGTGTTTTTGGGCTGGTCTGCCTCGTGCGCATATCACTCGCATGGACAACGCAACCCGAGTGGCCATCTGGACACCCCGACGGTACCTGGTGCGACCAGGGCAGTACATCAACATCTGGATGCCAGGGCTTAGTCTGCGCTCCTTTTGGGAAAGCCACCCGTTCTACGTGGTATTCGCACACCACCGCGGTCATGGCACCTTGCTGGAGCTCATGGTGCAGCCCCGACGAGGCTGGACCGCCAGATTGTGGATGTACGCCCGTCCGACAGCGCCCAACCATATCGAGGCGGTATTTCCGTCTCCCGACACCCATCTCGTCTTGTTCAGTGGTCCCCACGGCGGATCTATCCGTGTCGAGGAGTATGGGGTCGTCGTGCTGGTCGCCTCGGGTTGGGGTTTGATGGGGCAGATGCCGTATCTCCAAGCGCTCATTCGTGGCCATCGGGAAGGGGTGATGAAAGCGCGTCGCATTCACCTGATCTGGCAGTTGAATACCGCGGGTAAGTTGATGAGCAGAACGCCATACGACGATGGCTGTACTGACAGGGCTAGCCGAGGGCGCAGCCGCCCACACCCTCCTCAATCGAACATTGGCGCAAGATACCACCGAGGATAGCGATGTAAGGGCATAAGCCTGCACTTCAAGTCAGGACAGACTCGCTGACCCATCACAGTTCTTTAACATCTCCGTCTACCGACGTCAGGAAAGGACCGAACTCCAGTTCACAGGCGCCGAGTCTAGGTATCTGTCGACATCTGACGTCTGGATGTCGGTTCCTGGCTGCACCCGTCTTAGCATCTTCCACAGTGAATCTGGCATCCCAGGCGGCTGTGTGGGCTCTGGTTGTTGACTTGCGATGAACGGATACTCTCTTTGAAGAAACCCGCGCACTTGCGCCACGATGAGCGTCGCATCAGCAGCGCCCATATGTGCTCGGATCAGCGAAGTCTTGATTCGTGGATCCAAGACCGTAGCGACGTAGTAGAGAATGTTCTCGTCCATCTTACGGGTGAATTTCTCTACCTTCTCAAGTGCAGGTCGTACCGCGGCTTGCACCGTGGCATTCACGACCGAAAAATCGCCTTGTGCACAGCATACGTCGTGGAGCAGATCGTTAAGGCTCCAGTAAATCGGTAAGCTATCCGCGACAGTAGGCATTCTTTGAGACATGACGTTGGTGTATTCCCAGAAGGGCTTGAGGACAGTCTCGAGCTGTCTAAGCAACAGCCAGTCCTCCTCGGTTGGTAGAAGAGCTTCGACCTCGGCATGAATCCGGACGAACTGTGTCAGTTCTTTCCGGAGTCGCAGCGCATCCGTGATCATTATGAAGGTCGAATTCCACCGAGTCTCAACATCGTAGCTGATCAGCTTCCGAGGCGACACACGTCGCCATTCTTGAAGACGCTGAGGACTTCGAGCAATCCAAAGCACCAGTAGCCGGATTTTCACGATGACGTTTTTCTCGACGAGTACGCTGGTGCCTGTCTCGAGAAGCGACAGACTCCTTGTAGCGCTAGCCTGATCCAATGCGACTTTCGCTTCTTTCATTGAGCCTGCCCCGAAATGTGCTAAGATGTCTTTACAGATCAGATTGATGATGTGTGCTAAACAGCGAATAAAACTTGTCCTACCGTGAAACCGCATCAGTGGCCTCAGTCGGAATTCGCTGTCTTCGTCGTCATACGTCTTAGACAGTTCCGCGTAGAGCGCATCGCACATCGTCCCGTTGTTACCGGCATTGTCTCCAGTGATGGTTAGGAGCTTTGGTGCGATCTCGAGCTCGTGCAGCATGGCCAGGACCACTGCCGCCATGTTTTCTCCCGAGTGTGGCCCAGGCAGTTCGACGAAATCGAGAAGTGCTTCTCGTCTCTCGAAGGTCGGCGTGACCCAATGACCAATGATGGCTAAAATGCTCAATTGGTGTTCTGACGTCCATGTGTCGAGCGAGATAGCAAGGCTTTCACAATGCTGCGCTAGATCGCGCTTCAAGTCGTCCCGAGACTGGCGGAACTCCTGCTTGACGCGGTCACGTAGGGTGTCCGCACGTCGAAGGGGTACTGTGACCGCGGCGGCATCAAATATAGCCTTGAAGCTTGGATGTTCTACGGTCGTAAAAGGCTGTCGGGTTTGCACAATCCATCGGACCAGTGCTTGCTCCAGACTAAGATTCCCTTGCACCGAGCAGAACAAGCGATCTAGAGGTCCAACGGATTGCCTATGTACGGATGCTGTCTCTGAACCAAGACGATGGCGCGTTCGTAGGTGCGTGAGCAAGTTAGAGGTCGTACCGTAACGCGACGAGTCGGAAGACGACCAGCTGCAACGTTTGCAAACAAGCAAGCGATCGTTCTGGGCCAGCTGCCCCTTCTTGCTCCACTGGGTATCGAGCTCCGTGATCCAAAAGTGCTCTTGGGCCCAGCTGGTGTGCACTCGTCGTCGTTTTGCTAAAGGTTCGACGATGCTCGACGTTGTTGATCGACTAATGTTCTCTGCGCTGGAAGTGGGTATCGATGAGTAGCTACCGGATACTTGTGACACGGACTCAGATGGAAGCGGTCCTTCCGAACCCTCGTGGTCCGCCATCTCGGCGGTTGGATAGGTCGTAGCTTCCTGTAAGGTAGTCGGCATTGGCCCGTTTAAGCCATTGTTCAGTGCCACATAGTCCCTTCGTGGAAGGTTGCGCGTGGCTCGAGGCTCGCGCTCGAAGAGAGCCATTCTGTCTAGCAATGAAGGTTAGAGGACAATATCGTGGTACGGACATTGTGAATGATCGGTGACCAATGCTGCTCCTTAGGACGTAGCGCGTCCACCCTAATATGGCGAAGTAGTAAACAAACCCACTCATCGTGAGCTCTCACCGTATACTGAACGTGTTTAATACGTGATTTACGTGTCACATCCATCGTCTAGGATGGATAGAGATCCTGAGCTCAGTTGAGCGCATATAGACTCTGCTATCGTCGATTTACTGCTTCGTTAGGGTTAAGGATGGCAGCAAATGAGTAAAATCAAGCTGTTACTGGTCGACCTTCGTGTCAAAACGTGCATATCCGTTTTACAAGGAGTAATTTACGCCATCTATTGCACGAAATACTACCTTAGGTTTAGAATAGCATTTGCGAAGCAAGTCAAGATAGCTCTAAGCGGGTTGACGGAATCAGTCATGTGTTGAGGTCAAAAATCAACCTTACTGTCGATGATCGGAACGGGATAACTTGAGTCCGAAGGGTTCGTGAATAGGTGAATATGAATATGAATATTGCGAATATTCACGTGAATAATTATTCACTTTATGCATATTCACATAGAACGAATATGAATATAGGGCTTATTCATATTCGTTTATTCATTTAGGAGCCCTACCCGTGATCTTCCTTCGCCTATGGCTAGCACGGGCAGCCTAGCTTTAAAAATCTACCACTCCCCTGTACTGTACGACCTTGCCGTGATGCATCTTGCATACCACTAACGCATCTTAGCACGCCTCAGGGTTATGCAGCCGTACCTTGCAGCAACCGGCGTAAAGGGATGACCAGGGACAGCTCGGTATTCAAACTCAACTAATAAAGTTACTTGGCTGACGAGGTCGTTTTGCTGGAATACCGCCCAGCACGCTTATCCTTGCCCAATAAGGACTGCGGCAAGCATTGCCTGGCGCTGGTGTCGCGGGAGCAGCTTAGGCAATTGACTAGCGTTCCACCGCTTCTTACACTCTTGCCCTCAAAGTTTCGAAGTCAGGCTCTCCTCTTTTCCGTTACCTCGCAGCACGATGCTCGAACATCCCGGAGCTATTTTCGAAGCTAGACGGTAGACATGTTGTTGCTCGACATGGGTCCAGCGGCATTTGGACCACCGACCATACGATGCTAGCCATCTGGGTCTTCCTCAACCCAAAGTTAGTGGAAATGCAGGTAAAACTCTGGGTAGATCCGACACAATCTTGCTGGACTTCTTTACTGGTGCTATAGCCCTCTAGCATTAAGAGCCCTTCGTATTCTACACAGGTAGGAAGGCGAGCAGACATCGACGTGCTTACCTCTGAGCAATCAGTCCGTTCCTTTGGACGACGCCAATACCTCCTTATTTCTCGACAAGCACTGGCGTCGTGTTACATTGTCACAGCATTCTTGTCTTCAGCTATCAGAAGTTCTCCCCAGGCACCGTTCGAGATAGGATCTACAAAACGAATACCATCTCCCTTGAGGCTGTCTAGGAGTTCGTGACCTTCTCCATCAAAACTATAACGTCTCGAACTTTCGCGCAGCAAAGCGAACTGTCTAAGTTATGTGGAAGACAGGGACTGGATCTGATCCACTGTTGTAACGTCGGCACAGCTTGGATTTCTGGATACGGAACGTTTCTCTTTAGAACTTTCGATCACGACTCGGATGCCATGGCAGCATTGACGGTCTCGGACAAAGAGTGGTAACGAGATGCCACATCTGAGTACCCCTCAAGAGTGGTTCTCCAGCCACAAATCGGAACCATCACGACAAGTGTTGGTAGATCTCGTCAAGGCACACAACAGAGTCGAGAGCGACGAGAGCAATGGAGCAAAGACTAGATCTAGAGGGAGCACTATGACTTCTACCGAATGGCAGCGAGGACGATCCCGAGCAGAATCTCTATCTGACGATGCTTGGTCAAAGCCAGCATCTCCGTATCACGTCCGTCAAGGTTCAACATGTTCTACACGGGACCGATCAGAAGGAGCTACCAAAGCACTGTTGGCCAAGGGTGGGCTGATGTTGAGGAGGACGGGCAGTAAGATAAGCATGTCGTCGGCTGGATCTTCTTCAACGCTTGGCTTGACGAGTCCACCTCGGACAACGAACGTCTCTGTCCCCAACGCGCCGACAAGAAGTGAAGAGCTTCGCAGCAAGACCTCAACTTCATTCGACGTCAGTCAAACAGAACCGACACAATTTGCTGGCCTAGGTCGCATAGAAGAGGCTGGGCTCGCCGACCAGTTCACTGATGTCGTTACCAAGCAGTCTGCAGCACCTGGACTGAGAGGCATCGAAGCCTCCGATATTGGTACGACGGAGGAACCACATCGTGCTCTGGCCATCAACTCTCGCTGGAGTGACTTGGACCCGCCGTCCCCGCAGCTACCTATGACACCACCTCGTCCGACTCCACCACCCAAGGATGAAACCGTGGAAAATTACATCGGTACCAGAGCATCTCCGGAAAAGCCTACAGACACATCTCAACAGCTGAGTCCTCCTACCGCAGGCTTCTCGCCTCAGACGCTTTTTGCAACTGTTGACGTAGCCCTGGCTGGAACAGAGAAATCTACACGTCTGGCAAGCGCAGCTACAGATGACATCAATCTCAACGCTAAACCACTACCTGAGTTAGTGGACACGCAGCCCAAAATACCCATCATACATGCCGTTATCACAGAGGACAACATCGCACGCCCAATGAAAGCTGCTCCTTTACCAGCAGATATCGCCCATATCAGAAGGAAGCTACTTCACCCCAAAGGCCCTGCATCAACGTCAGAGGTCTTCTGTTGCACTTCCTCGTCGTATTTCGTTGTATCGATCGTGTAAATCATCGATGCCAAACCTTCTGTCGGCTGATCATTTGTCGGTCACACCGAAAACTCCGGCTCGCCATCGTTTAGACATGGCATTGTCACAACAAGCTGGGAACACCCAAGCACTCCCTGGACTTTGTGAATCAGGGGTGAGTCTCGCTGCTGTTGACACCACGGATTGGGAGAACGCGGTCGACGAGGCGTGGAGTATTGCGGATGAGGCTGATAATTCCGCCATAAAAAGTAGCTTCTCGAGCTTCAATCCGACGGGCCCGTTCAATGCTGACGGCATACGACCTGCCACATCCAACCAGTTGATGATGGCACCTAGTCGACCTTTATCGGCTGCTCCTTCTCAGCGAGCATCACCATCCTTTGGCGTAGAGTCTCAGAAGCTTGAGAGTGTCCGAGAAGATGGACAACAAACAGATTTGGCTGGACTGGGCATATTCTCTTGCCCTCCTGCCGTGCCTCTGTCCTCCGTGCCGAACTTTTCGCGACCTTCGAACATACATCACGCCAAGAACCGAAGCTCGTTGTGCTACGGCGCAAATGAGGTTCTAACTAGATCCAGCTCGCAGGAAAGCATCATCTTGTCGATTACGTCTTCGACCATCGGAACCCAGAGATCATCCAACTCAAGCATGTGCGCTGATGACCTTTGGAACCTTTCCAGCGCTCCCGAGAAACAATTCATTGATCCAGCTGCGACTGACCAAGTTGAGCAGATTGCAGATCAGACCAATGCGCCCGAAGCTCGCCCCGAATCAGGCTGTCTACCGTCAGAGGTCATCGAGCACTTGTTGTCCAAGGTTAGCATTACTCCAAGCGCCCTGGAGGCTGCAGAAATTCAAGACATCGTTCTGCCAATACCACCGGTTTCGCAACACAAATACAGCAAATCCTCTTCCAAAGTGGCAGTACCAGAGCGAAGGTTACCCGTGATCGCCCGAAGCCGTAAGCGATTCAAAACCACTGGCACTCGCCTCCAACGAAGTGCCCCGGTTTAACATTCACTGTTCCCTAGCGCGATGCCAACTCCGCCGGTGAGCTCTTAGATGAGCTTTCACTTCCGTGTGTCATCACCTGTCACCACTACAAATCGTCTTAATCTTACCAAAAGTACATTGTGACTGTCTAGCTCGCGCTAAATGTATATACCTTTCCCGATCGACAACCCAACCAAATATTTCTTTTGTACAACACGCCCACCGCCGCGCGATAAGCAACGATTAATGCGGATCGAGCTCTCCAAAATCAGCCGGATGCTGAAAGATACCACATACGAAACATGTATTTATGAATAATGATTATACTCGCCGTCCAAGGCAGTCTTTGGATGCTCTTGCATTGCCATTGCCATTGCCTTCTTCACCCCGTTCTAATGGTATCCTTTGATGCGTTATAGGGAAGTTGATCAGCCTTCATGGTTGTGGTCTGCTGTAAGGGGCTACAACTCACTGCCGGTCAAGTAATTGCTTCAGCAACTTGATTTGTTCCTCCTGCTGAGCCATCTGTTCCTTGCTCTGTCTCTGTTGTTCTGTGAGCTGTTTTTTGTTTTGCTTTTGCTGCTCCGCCATCTGCTTTTGCAGCACCGCCATCTGGTCTCTGCTTTGTCTTTGTTGCTCTTCTAACTGCTGTTTCAAGAGGGCCATTTGACCCTTCTGCTTCTTGCTGGTAGAGATGTCAGGTTTCTTGAACCCTGCCGTTTCTTAAGAGGACCGAGCACTCGGGTCTAGCTCCTGGGGTCCGTCTTCCTCAATGCCCATGGTGGAAGTCACACGGCCTCGGCCTTTTGTCAATGGTAGTATGGATATCATCACCACTTGAGTCGGGCTTTTGCCGACAATCCACACAGACCAAAATGCCGGAACGTGCGAATCCTGGCAGATTCAACATTATGGGTCAGTCGCACCGATTGTTCCATGCTGCCGTTGTGGTCGCTGCTTGGGTGCACTGTCAGGGCATCAGGACGGCTTTCTTGTTTCAGCACGGTTATCCTTAGTCTATTCTCTGTCCCATGAAGAGCTTGTGGAAAGACGAGGTTCTTGCGATGTTGTAGGATATATAGGGTATGGAAATAAGGGGTTCCCGGTCGATCACGCTAGTCTCCAAGGACGCCTTGCGGAAGGTGAGCACGGTTTCGGTAAACCCATGGAGATACTGCCAAGACCGTTGGTCTGCCTCGCGATGGAAGCTTATGACAATCTGTCAACATTTCCAGATGTTGTGCCGGCGCTCAAATCACTGAAGGACACGCCAGACGTAGCATGTGTGATTTTCTCGAACGGTACCCCGAGGATGATTGGTAATTCAGTCAGTTCATCGGAAGACCTCAAACCTGTCGGCTCGATATTCTCTCGATTGGTATCCGTGGATCACGTGCGAAGCTTCAAGCCAAACCCCGAAGTGTACAGATATCTTGCACAGTGCGTCGATATGGCTGGCCAAGAGTCCCAACTGTGGCTTGTCAGTAGTAACCCGTTCGATGTTGTAGGTGCCCGTGCTGTCGGGATGAATGCTGCATGGGTTGATAGGGCCGGGAGTGGCTGGCAGGACAAACTGAGCTTAGAGTCTACCAAAATCGTCCGTGGTCTGGGTGATTTGGTTGAATTGGTTAGCAGTCTGAAGGCTCAATAGGTGCCCAGCAAGTGAACGGTTCTCCTGTAACGTGGGTGCGCCTCTCGCGTTGTGAATGGTTGGAAGCTCTCTTGCTCATACACTGAATCAGGTGTGATCAAGCTGGATCATCCTCATATCTCTCCGCAGACTGAATTGTCAAACCAACTCTTGTCGTCCTTTCCTTCTCTCGCTTTGCTACCCATAAAACACTTCCAGCCACAGAGGTGAGGAGGAACAACATGGACAAGCCAGGAATCAGCTGGAGCGTTAGACGCACTGCTCCGAATCATGTATACTTGAGCTTCCTCTTCTTCAACTCTTGCCCCCGTTCCTTCTTGTCAGGTCTCGCAGCTTGAAACATCTCCAATGCTGCAGCGGTTCTGCTCGATATCCTGTCAAGATGAGGAATGACGGCACGCTGGCAATGGGAATGAAGTTGAGGGGCAGTATTAGGACAAATTCGATGATCTGTCGTAAGCTGAAAGGCGAGTAGACGGAGGATATGGTAGGGTTGCCCAGCATCTTGACGGAGTCGGGGGCTGTCGTGTCCAGCATGCGGTCATGTGACGCAAGCTCTTGACGTCCGCAATCAGTCACGACTGCATCGAACACGTCGACCAAAGTTTCCTAAACGAACGTCAGTCATAGACCACTCCCGGATTCACGTTAACGAAGAACGCATCGAAGAGCGGCGCAACGACAGCTGAGCCTTCGCCCAGTGTGAGTACCGCACCATTGGTCCATGCGCCAGGGCCGGACACCTCACGCTGGACGATCCCCACCAGTATGGGCCAGAGTCTCTACCATCCATGGCGCACCTGCGAAGTCTGGAGATCGGAGTCCACCGCGCCACGAATGTTACAACTGCGCAGAGATCAGTGCGAGGTCACCATTTGACGCGTCTCTGTCTACGCGCGCTCGACAGCCAATCAGACACTCACCATATTATGACTAAGCGGGTGCGCCACGATCTACTAGGTTCAGTGTATGGCCTAGACAACGCCCTCGCAGCTGGCGAACGTCTTTCTTCATGTCAGGGCGCAGTTCCGCAACCAACGCATTGACGGCTGTATCGTTGGTCTGCGACAAGGACTCCCAGGCGAACAAACGATCTCGAACTGCGTCAGGATGTCGCCGAGCACTGAAGCGATCTATTCGCCTGTATGACCCTCATACATCCTGCGTAATGCCAACAGCATTGATCGAGTCACCGTCTTGCCTTCCTCTTTCACGACGAAGTGCGCAGCGATACCGAGAAAGGCGTAAGTACTGTACGAAGACGTCCATATATCAAAGCTAATATGAATCTTCGACAGCACCTGCTTTAACACCTCTTTAATTACAGCCTTTGCGGCCACGAATTCGTCCTTTGCCCACGCCCGCAGCGATGCCCTACCAAACAGATAGTCTTTCATACTCAGATTACGGGCGACAACAGCGTCTTTGAAATGTTGGTGGTCAACCGCAGCAAAAGGAATATGCCTTGAGATCGGTTCGATACTGCTTCGCATTTGGCCTTGCCATCATCAATTGCGGTTGATTAATAGGCAACTTCATCTGCTTTGGCTGCGGCGATGACGCCGATGCAAAATCCTCATCCTCTGTGACTGAAATATTACTTGAGGTAGGCTCTTGAATCAGCATACCGTGTTCCATTCTCGAGTGTCTAACAGCGTTTGAAGGCGAGCCTCTTGACAGCGGTATCACCTGCTTGCAGCGGTTGCATTTCCACGCTCGAACAGCGTCTATCTTGCCTGGACTCGGAAGCATGTACGGCCGTCAACAACCAGTATCTCAATTCGCCAGATGTTGATCTACATGAGATCAACCTTGTCCCTCCCGGCTCATACATGGAACTCACAGGCGACGAGTGTTACGAACACGGCGTTCTCAGAGAATGGCACGGACGTCATCGTAGGGGACTGGTGAGCATCAATTCCACCAGGTCGAGCACAATATGGGAGCTGTACAATGGGTTCATTCCTAGCTACATTTGGCGTCCGAAAAGCTGTGAGCGATGCTGAAGGCCCCTTTGCTGTCCTATTGTCTTCAGTCTCCTCGCGGAAGTATTTATTCAGGGTAGAGCCGCACGTTTTCCGATGGCCGCATCACGCTTCCGTAGTCTCGGCCCACTTCCCGAATGCAATTACAACGTGCTTCAGGGTTCTTGTCGCGACAAACTTCGTCCAGTTCCCTATGTATTTACATACCCCATAGGGATGCCGGATTATTTTCTAAGCTTGCTGCGTCCTCACAAGGCATACCTGGTACCTTGCATGGACATCATTTGCGTCAAAGCGAAGCGAGTCGCCGTAAATATGATGACATGTTCAGGATTCCCGTCGTTCCGGCCTGCCTCCCCGCGTAACGCGTCACCATGATTCGAATGCCTGTTAATAACAGAGAGATTAGCTACTACTCGTCTGTCTCTACCTTGGCCAACTACTATACTACACTAACATACATAATGGCACCACCAGAGTTTCCCTTCCCTCGAGACCACGACTATCAACCGCCGAGTCTCAACCAAACGCTACGACACGAATGTCCAGCAACCAAAGTCAAGCTCTACGATGGCAGCGAGTCATGGCTGTTCGTCAAGCACAAAGACATCTGCCAAGCTCTATCAAGCGAGCATCTCTCAGCAGATCGTAGAACTCCAGGCTATCCGGAGATTCATGGCAGCGGCCACAAAGCCAAAGAAGCTCATCCAACGTTCGTCAATCTGGATAACCCAGAGCACAACAAACAACGAAACATGTTAGAAGACGCCTTCACGCCTGGAGCCATCGAAAAGCTGAAGCCCATGATCCAACAGACGGTCAATCACGTCATCGACGACTTCGTGAAGAAGTACCAGGAGCAAAATTCGCCGATCGACCTAATCGAAGAACTCGCGACCCCAATCCCAACTCAAATCATCTACCGTGTCCTCGGCGTTCCCGACAAAGATATTCCCCGTCTCAGCCAAGACAGCGCCGTCCGCACCGGCACATCCCGCACCGCAGCCGAGCAATCGAACCAGAATCTCCAAGACTACATGGCGTCACTCGTCGACACACGCATCGAGAAGCCTGAGGACGACATGATCAGCAAGCTTGCGAGCGAGCAGTACCGTAACGGCCGCCTCTCACGAGATGACATCATCCAGATATCCTTCATGATCCTGACAGCCGGCAACGCAGCACTGATCAACAGCATCGGGCTTGGCGTGCTCACGCTCCTGCAGCATCCTGATCAACTCGACGAATTGAAAAAAAACTCCAGCCTAGCACCGCAGGCCGTGAACGAGCTGTTGCGATACAATACGACGTCCGCCTTGAACTCGCGTCGGGCCGTGTTGAGCGATGCCCAGATCGACGGCGTGACTGTGCACAAGGGAGAGAGTGTCATTTGCTCCGTGCAGAGCGGCGATCGAGACGAGGATAAGACTGAGAAACCGGAGTCGTTCGACATTCACAGGAAGTATAGTCGGGAAGATGTCCTTGGCTTTGGTTATGGACCGCATAGGTGTCTGGGTGAGGCCTTGAGTAGGGCGGAACTCAAAGCTGTGTTTGCGACGTTGTTTCAGAAGGCCCCTGGCTTGAAGCTGGCGGTAAAGTTTGAGGAGCTAGAGTTTTCGGATCCGAAGCAGAATGCTGGCGTGACAAAGTTGCCTGTTACTTTGTAGTCGTGGTGGAAGATAGCTTGTGAGAACATGATCCCTCGTAGTAGGAATGGGATTCTCGTGCTTACCGCGACTCACGGTGGCGGCGAATAAAAGATTGACGCGAGCCAAGAAAATCACGAATTTTTGCATACTCCGATAAACATCGATGAGTGTAGGACGGGGTCTTCTGTTCTAGATTGCTGATAACGCTGCGATTTGGCTGACGGAGACATAAGCACGTGGTGCATCTGCGAAAAGTCGAAAGAGCATTCTATGATTCCAAAATCGTGAAAGTATTCCATGCTGGCGGTCTTTATTGGAGCTCTCATGGGATGGCATGCCTGCCGATTCTTACCATATTCATATTCGTATCCGTAGACTGCGAACAATGCGAATAATTATTCGTACGAATATAGGGCATATTCGTATTCATATTCGCATATTCGCAATGTCCTCGGTCCCACGTTTCTCCGTTCCGATCGAACGGCGACGATGCTTCCCAGCCTCCCACCTACATCTTTCCCTGATCTGAAACTGCTTCGTCTTTCCCTCCCTAATGCTCTGCGTGGACTGCCAAAGTTTCAATGGCGTTGGATGGCGCTATCCGCCATTATCGCTCATCAATTTTTATGAACGCTGGCTCCGTGACGGCTGATGCAAACCGTACTGAATTTATTTGTGAGGGAAGCAGCCAGGCATCGCAGGGCTGAAGTTCTAGACTAAGCCTTGCGTCGCACGCCGGACCTCACACTCGACCTCACACTCGACCTCACACTCGACCTCACCATGACGGCAGTGTCACCTAAGTAGCCTCCAATCTGCTTTATTCCCCACGTCAAACCTCGATTTTTACCGTGAATGACCGTGGGTCACTGTAATACCTTCAGTTGAAACCTGGCCATGTCATCCAAGGACGTGGACTTGAATCTCTGAGCGATGTTCACGAAGATATTGTCACATGATGATGACTAATCTCACCTCCGCCGCCGGTGCAGCTGCAGCTCCAAGAACCCCGCCCGGCTTGTCTACGGCGTGGACGTCTCATTCGTCCTGCTCCCCAACTTCACCGATGGAGCTCCAGCCAAAGTACCGTTCAACTCCAGCAGACATTGTTGTGGTGTGACCAGTGTCAACCACCAACGGATGGAAGGTTTACCGAAGCAACTTGTGGAGGTTATCTCTCCTGTAGATAGAACACACCGCACGAGAATGAATACCAGTATACCACGAACACCTTGTTTCGCTATCTACTTTTACGCATACATATAGAGCACCCGTACAAGCCACTACAACATTCCTTGATGTTATTTAGCTCGGTTCATGTCTCTTATGTGTATGGTAGGACTGTGAGATGTATTGGTCCAAAATCTGAGCCGCTGTCTCAAAGGCCCGCTCGATATGTCCCCCATCTTTCATATGCACGCACGATATATCGACGGCTCTCAATGTTTACTTTTTCTCCGGGAATGCACCATGAGCCTTTGCCCTCACCAGAGAGGCCTTTGATCATCGATGGCAGATCACTGCCTCTTGGACCAAGCGCATATTTCTTCTTCCAGGCATGGTTGAAATGTTCCCGCCGAGCGCTCACTTCGCCCCCAGTGATTTTAACCGTCCATTCTCCTTCAGACGTCCGGATTATCGTATGAGTCTTGTCCTGCTGCATAACCAAGTAGGCGTCTCCAATACGGGCCAGGAATGTCTTGATGATGTGGTTTTGCCCATCTCGCAGGACACCGTTATCGGACTCCAAGATCCACGAAATGCCGTGCCCTGATCCGCCTGGACCCTCGTGAAGCGGTAGATATCTCCATATTTCTTCATAATCAGTCGCAGGAGCTCCTGGCTTGTCCGGACGACCCATGGTTCCAGTCTCCAGATCATCTCCGTTGGGGAGGGCGCTGAAGGGACATGGCTGACTGACATTGAAATTGTGAAGCGAATCGATCTCGTGTGTAAAGGTAACGTGACCTGTCATCGTAAGGTTTCAAAGTCATCGTCATGGAGGACGGCTGTTTCAGCCCCTTGATGGATACCGTACGTGGATTCTCCCCTTCTGAAAGGTACTGCCCTGCAAGAGCCCAATCAAGGCCACCGCTCTGTTTGTCGATTCGCAAATCGACATACCACTCCCCCACTTGACAAACAAGGGTGTCGGTATTCTCAAATGGGAGCTCGGGCAACCAGCGCAGTGATACGCGTGTCGAGAGGTTCGATTGCGACGGGGAGTTCGACGACGGAGCCATCATGAGATTGAAGCACCCAATCTATTAGTAGAGCAAGATTGTCTCAACGAGTAATATGCATTTTCCTTCAAAGACCTTACCGAGGTGAGATTGCGGCCAAACAGAATGTTTGACCGATTTGGGGTAGGAGATAAGAGCTTTATTCAAACTCAAGGGACCTTTGAGCGGAGATCTCCATCTCATTCTACCATCTGTGCCTCAATCTAGGGCAAAGCTCCGTACTGTACTTGGGCTGCACGGGCTCCAGCCTAGGCTTCAACCCGTTCCGTTTGATGGCGAATTTTCTACAAGGTACTGTACACCTCGTTGCCTCTTGCCGATATAAATGACTGTCGGGGTTGAGGAGATAAAAGGTGGGATTCAACTCTGGTGTACGTCCTGCGATTGTGTGTACATCTTGAACCACCCCACTTCTTGACATCTGCAAAATGTCTTTGACGCTTGCTGCTCTCGCTACACTCAGTGTAGCCTACCTTGTCTATCACTTTTGCTGGTCGCTGTTCTTCAGTCCCCTCGCGAGAATCCCGGGGCCCAAGTCTTTCGCGTTCAGCCGCTTGACACTCGCGTACGAGGACTACAAAGGCACTCGCACTCGCAAGTTGAACGAACTCCATCGAAAATATGGCCCAGTCGTGCGCGTCGGTCCAAATGAGGTGGCATTTGACAGCCTGTCTGCCCTCCGAACCATTTATGGGGCTGGAAGTGCCTTCGAGAGGACAAGCTTCTACGACATGTTCCAAGCATATGGGCGGAAGAACATGTTCACCTATGCATCAACGAAAGACCATGGTGAGCGAAAGAGGATGCTCGCTCATGCCTATGCCAAGTCTGTGCTGCTAAGGGGTCGAAACTCGGAAATGATCATGAGCAAAGCCAACAATTTTCTGGAGCTTCTGGAACGTGAGGGCCGAACGAGCGAAATCTTTAGCACACTCCATTACTTCTCGATCGACAACATCACCGAGTTCCTGTACGGAAAATTTGGGAAGACAGCATGCTTAGAAGGCGTGGCCAAGGACCGTGCTCTCATCAGCGACATTATGGACGTCTCACGCAGAAAGCTGACCTGGTTCACCATTCATTTCCCTAATTTCACGTCATGGCTGTACTCGCAGACCGGCTTCATGGGCGGCGTTGCTCAGCATTTCTACCCTATGGCGACACCAACCACCTACACTGGCATCAGACTCCATGCAATGAAAGCTTGTCAGGCTTATTCCAGTGCTTCTGAGGACCAGAGGGCTAATGAAGAGTCTGTAATCTCCAAATTGTGGAAGCATCATCGCACCGCCAAGGAGAACGGTCTAGACGATCTCGACGTCGCAGCCGAATGTGCCGACCAACTTCTCGCCGGCATCGACACGACCAGTGACACCTTGATGTTCTTGATCTGGTGTCTCTCTCGGCCTGAGCACAAGGCGTACCAACAAAAGGTCATTGACGAAGTCAGCAAGATCTCCAACGCCGAACTCAACGCCGATGGAATACCTCACTCAGAAGTATGCGACAAGCTGGCCTATGTGGACGCAGTCATCAAAGAAACACTCAGGCTGTTTGCGCCGCTCCCAGCTTCTGAACCTCGCTCCCTCCCTAGAGCATCCACCATTGATGGCTACTTGATCCCAGCGCGCACGGTGGTATCCATGTCACCCTACACGCTCCATCGCAACCTAGAGATGTTCAAGAACCCGTCGGAGTTCAACCCAGACCGGTGGCTCGATCCCTCCCAGGATGCTGCGGAAATGAAGAAGCTCTTCTGGGCTTTCTCCAGCGGTGGAAGAATGTGTATCGGCATGCAGTAAGTTTCTGACACCTGTTGTTGCTTCGACGTAAACATTTACTTATTTACCCCTGCAGTCTCGCCATGGCAGAAATGACCACCCTGGTGGCCTCTATGTACCGCAAATATACGACCAAGACTAGCGGCGAGTTTAACACCGTCTCGCCTGGTATCACTAGCCGTTTCGAGGTCTTCTATGATGAGACCTGCAGGGACGTACGAGAGCATGAGTGCAGGATCCAGTTCGTCCCTCAATAATGGGCTGAGTATCGCTAGCGATTTTGGAATTACAACAGACTGCCTGATACTCTGCATTGATCACAGCCTAGTTTTGCTTCGATGAGTTTACGAGCATGCTGTCAAGTTGAACATGAATAAATGAATCAAGATTGTACTTAGCGATTTACAAGAGAATGTATGCATTTGTTGTACTCACGCTCTCTAGTGAAGTGATGCCATCACGGCGATAAGATAATGCCCCTCACCAAGAGCTTCGGAACTCGGAAGACCGTCCGTGAAGAATCTGACCTTTTTGGCAAGAGCGTCCACAGCCCTTAGAGACCGTAGTGGGAAGGCGCCTGCGAGCGGGATGGGGCACTTCTTCCTCTGGTCTGGGAGCTCCAGTCAGACACTCCACACCGGACTTAGAATATGACAAACTGCCAGCGCATGCAGGATGAGGTATTTAAATCAACCTATGCCGGCCTGTTGCTTGCATCCTGTATTCAGCCTCCAAGACACCCTGACTGACTGAACCATCCACCAATGAAAGCCAACTTCTGGGAAGGATTGCTCTGGTCGCAGAGCGTAACCGCCGCTCTCAACCTTGGCCCAAACTATAACCACAAGATTGAGAGTACGTCAGATCAAATTCAATGATTATGGGTATTTCACTTCTGGATGCTGACGATGTTAGATCTCGATGTCGACCTCCCCTTCTCCCAACCTGTTACGTTCGCGCATCTTGAATGGCAGCGATGTCTTGCCCAGTCTCATAAGGAGGTATGCCTACCGAACACATCCTCAGCAGCGGTGAATCCATTCTGACATACAACAGCCACTCGACATAGCGATCCTCGGGTTCCCCTATGATACGTCCACATCCTACAGACCTGGCGCCCGATTCGGGCCCCGGGGTATCCGCGCCGGGTCCGCGCGAGAGAAGAAGGGCCGAAGCTACAACACCATCTGGGGCGTGGATCCGTACGGCGAGGGCCTGGAGATTGTAAGTTCAAGTAAAAACATGCCGTTCCCATTCTATTCCATTCCTTCCAAGTACGGTACAGTTAGTGACTGACTAGATCGACTGCGGAGACATCCCCATCACGCCCTTCGACGCTGCGCACGCATTCAAGCAGATGGAACAGGGCTACCGACAGGTTCTGTACCACGGGACCTCGGACGAGAACAAGTGGGAACATCCGCGGATCATCAGTCTGGGAGGTGATCATTCGATTGTCCTTCCGATTCTGAGATCGTTGAAGACAGTCTATGGTCCTATTTCGGTTATTCATCTGGATTCACATTTGGACACGTAAGTTTCGGCGTCGTGTCCTGTCTTTCTATATCGCCTGAACCTGATTGAAACAGATGGGATCCCTACGAGGGATACACGGGTGTTGCGTCGAACCAGAGTGCCATCACGCACGGCACGTTCTTCTGGCATGCCAGTCGAGAAGGATGTATCAGCAAGGGCACTAGTGTGCATGGAGGATTGCGCACGAAGCTCTTCGTATGTGTACCTTCCGCCACACGTTCTGATCGCATACTAATGATCCTTCTCCAGGGACCCAAAGACTACGAAATCGACAAGAACGTCGGCTTCGGCATTATCGAAGCCCACGAGATCGACGAGATCGGTATGGCCGGGATAATCGAGAAGACTAAAAAGATCGTCGGAAACACACCTACATACCTTTCCATTGACATTGACGGTGAGATTGACCTTCTCTTGGCTTGAAGAAGCTTATTTGAACCACGACTAATAGGGCGCATAGTTCTCGACCCCAGCATCGCTCCCGCGACGGGAACACCGGAGTCTGGCGGATGGACGACTCGCGAATTGAAGAGATTCATCAAAGGCCTCGAGGGGGTGAACCTTGTTGGCGCGGACGTGGTTGAGGTGTCTCCGCCGTACGATACAGTAGCTGAGACGACCTCGGTCGCCGCGGCTGATCTGATTGTTGATATTTTGGCGTCGATGGTCAAGACTAAGAAGGCGCCGAAGCTGGCGGCCAAGGATGAGCTATGATTGCGTGGAACGTGAAGTGGCCTAGAGTGAAGTGGTTATGTGATATATAGAATTGGGAAATTGTCACTGGGAATGCGCAATGATCATGCTGATGTTAACGTTTACGTAGATGTATGCTACAGCTGAAGATTACAAAAGGAGTTAGAAGTGTGCCATCTGACCGCAGAGTGTGGCAGGCAAGTTCATTATAGTTCGTCGTACTAGATTGGCAATATCAATTGGCCCGACCGTTTCAATGCATCTCTCCATCCCGTCACACTCGCATCCGCATCCATAACGGCCCAAATATTCTGTATAACCTTCCACTGCCTCGCAAAGTTGCCTACTCGATATCTTTGGATCCGAACCCACCATTCCACCCACGGCTGCCGATCGGCTGCTTCACACGATGCTACAAAAGCCGGCCAGGAGATTGGGGCGGCGCGATTCTCGCCTCCCATGAGACTATCCTTGAGGTCCTTGGTGTTTGTAAGGCTCTTCCAAACGGATCGTACCGCATCCTCAAGATCGACGGTGTAGTAGTTCTCAATCGTCCGGTAGTAGAAAATCAAAAGGGCGCTGTGGGAGGCCCGCGCTTGACAGCGTATGATTTCTACCGCAGTCGTCTGCTCCGGTTTTATGGAGTGGAATGTTTCTGATTCGACTGTCCAAGCGAAAAGCTCATTTCTCAGGTCTTCGCAGGCTTGCACGAGGAATTCTGGGATGTCGCTTCCTTGGTAAAATGCTAGGTATTCCGCTATTTGACACGTCTTGTCCAGTTGATTACCGAGCGCCGGTGTCACGCTGTAGATATATTCTATGCTTGTTTCGTAGCTATCGAATTGTGGGTGGTCGAATAAAGGCTGATCGGGTTGCCACGCGCGAGGTTAAGGCTCGTGTGAAGTGGTCCGGGCGAGTAAAGATAGGAAGTGGCAGATACTGTCGACTTGGCGACTTGAGTTAGTGAGAGCGTTGAGGTGCTGAGGAGGCTTTTCTAATCGGCGACAACCGTCCACGTGACATGTCCGCTCGCTAGTGGTGCACGCCATGTGTGCGGGCACCTGCATTTGCAAATCCTCATATTCACTATCGACCATGTCCATCCTCCGTCATTGATGCATTCCGGCCACACGCTTCATGCGGACTACGTCGCAGAAAACCCTCCCTGTCATTCACGACAGCCTAATCTGTGCCTTCTGCATCCGCCGTTCGTTCTTCCGCAGTGTAGAGATCCTGCAACAACAAGAGGAAGGTTGTTTCTTCCATATTTTCTCCATACTCTTTCCTCGCATTCGATATGCTCTGTCCTCACCTTCATATTCTCATCGTTGCTGCTTCTCCTTCCGAATGACTGTCGCTCCTACCCGTGGTGACGACTGGCACCCTCGACCCTTCTGTTTCGATGTCCTGATCCTCTTTCGAGTGATGCTTTCGAAGACAGGCGTTCACGAACACGGCCCGAGCTACGAAGGACGAGGGGTCCGACGCGGCCCCATGGCAAAGACGACGACCACCGCGAAGATAGCGAAATAACAACACATTACTACAACGATACAGAGGTGCTACAGGTGACCGGACGGAATGAGGTAGAAAGCAGTCGATTGAAGGTCTCGAGACAGAACATCTCAAGATAGACCATCTCAAGATAGACCATCTAAAGGGTGATTCGCCTTGGTTTCCGTGTTGCTGGTTGGGGTGAGGCAGGTACTGACGCTAGAGACCACGAGAAAATGTGATTCCATCTTCCGGCACTCAGGACGCCGAGTCGGTGCGTCATAAAGGGGCCCAGCTTGAGGAAAAAGCCATCGATGATGAGGGACACTCAGCAGCAGTCTCGTCTCATCGTTTGACAACATAGGAGAAATTGAGGTCGTGGCCCGCGACATGGAAGGAGAAGGGAAGAAGCAGAGGACAATCCAGCTCGGGGGCCACAGCTTCTATAGGATTGCATCACCAGCCAGCGAGGACGAGCAAGCGGATGCGATGGTGGCCTTTCCGGTCAACACCCTCAAACCAGCACATTGACAAGGGTTGGGCGATGAACGAGCACTCAGGTGTGGTGGACGAGCATCCAAACGTGGTGGAAGAGCACCCAAATGTGGTGGAGGAGGGAGCTCAAGGACGACAGTTACCCTACCCGTGGACGGGATCCAAATGACGCTAGTGTTTCAGCAGGCGAGTGGGTGGGCTAATATCGGCCCACCAGATGTGGTGGGTGCCTTTCCGAAGCCTGGCGCTGCCCAGCTGGTGCACAGTCGCTCAACCCCTCTGCTCCCACAGTGGCATTTCCGATATTACTGCAGAATGCTGCTTTCCTGTGGTTTAGCTTTTCGGCTGATTTTCGAGCAGACATGTGCTTGCGGACTTCTCGGGCACAAGTTCATAAAGTGGCGGCATCGCGATAGTGATGCTGTCGGCCATCCTCAGATCCCTCGATTCAAAGACGTGACAATGTCCACTGTACATATACCTGCCTGGCGCGTCAGACCATTGTTTGCTGTATACCCTCTGTGGCAGGTCCACAATTTAGTCCATGGTCTCCTACGTGCACAGACCAAGAGACCCATCCTCCCGGATTTGTGCCGCGGCAAGCGTTGCACTAACCCAATGTTGGGCCGAAGACCCGAGGAGAAATCTTCTCACCAAGGTCTATTAGTACGATCTGAGAGATGTTACCTCCATGTTTGATAGACAAGGCATTTGCTGTCACTTCTATTCATTGAACAACGGTATCGAGGACTTTGCCTCAGCACAGTTTTGCAGTATCCACCTCTTTCGATGGTCTTGCATGACCCTAGGACTCTTCTTTACCAGATTTTCGAGGTCGGAGGAGTCAAGATTTCTCCCCGCTTGTTCCTAGATCTGCCTTTGGGCTGGTCGGACTCGACTTTAGACGAATTCGGACGTTGCCATGTACATGCATGGATAATGGACACAGCCCGGGCCCAAAGTAGATGCTCTTCGATTTTTCAACAGCATCGTCGTTCGCTAGTCCAAGTAAAGGAGCAAGGTTCAGTACTTGTAGGTCCGTGCATTCCCTTCCTTCAGAGTTGACTTAATTTGAGAGAAGTCCGAAAAACAGCAGGAGTTCCTGGTGGTGATCTCCGCAACCCACCAGGTAATGTTATGCTGTCACAGTATGTCGGAGGACGAGATATATTGACGTACTGACACGGACACGAGGACGCAGTCACGCCGTCAACAGTCTTGTGAGGCTGTCAAAAAGGTAGAGAGATAATTGAGCATTCTCCACGTTTCTAACATCTCTTCAAATCCTACGTCTCAACCTCTATATGGTCTTATTACCGACTCTCTACGAGCACAATTCTCGTTCTGCACGCTCAAGTGTCTAGACTGTGCCGGCACACGTCAGACGGATCTGTTGCTTTGAGATTATGTCGAGAAGACCGAGTGTCGCCCACGGTAGCTCGACCTCCACGTTCGACAATGGGACGGAAGAAGTTTCTAGAGCTGAGCCCAGGCAGGCTGCACCTCGACATGTACAGCTGATCGCCTTGCGACAGCTCATAGGAATACGAAAGACATCGACAAAGTTTCTAGAAGTCTTGTACCCCTGGAAGAAAGAACAGAAACAGTGCGAGGCGAGAAGAGAGACTCTACGCAGGAACCGTCGAGGTTGTTCTAGAAGACCGATACTGCCGGCCTTGTCGCTGGACACTATGGGATATTTCGAAATGATTATGGAATCTCCACCGGTCCTCTTACATGGCTCGACGACACACTCAAGTGGCGCTTTGCTTTCAGGAAGGCTCAAGTTCAATGTGGACGCCCTTTGGGGTGAAGTCACGCTCACCACACTCAAGATGGTTTTGCAAGTGAAGATTGAACTGAACATACGAGCTTTCAGAGCATGCAGCGAATGCGTCGTTAGACATCAAGTCTTAGAAGAATGGAACTTTCTCTCAAGGCCAAATTCCTATGGCGAAAGTGATGATAACCAATTTCCGTGGTCTTGCCTGCTGGAAGGACGCTTCCCCACCACCACAGAGTCTCAGCTTGGCTCCTTGACGTATTCGCTTGTGGTTAATGCGAGCACCACGACGAACCAGGCCATCACTTTAACATATCCACTACAAGTGTCCAGGGCGATTCGTCCAGGTCCTGATAAGATTAGTATCCGAACTTTTCCTCCTACTGGTATGATGTGTCAGATGTCACTCCCCTCTGTTGTTCATCCTGTCGGTAAATTCCCCGTTTCAATGCTGCTCAGCGGCGTAGCCGAAAGGAACGAGTACCGACAGTTGAAGTGGTCCATCCAGAAGGTGTTCTGGCGGATTGATGAGCACAGCATTGTCAAGTTCGAGCCTTGCGAAAAACACAAATGGAAGTTGTCCGAAGGCAGAACTATCCAATACGTTAAGTCACGACAACTTGGAAACGGCAAAGTAAAAACAGGTTGGAAGAATGACAGTGAGATTGAGGGAGGCAAAATTTTGTTGGAATTTGGAGCCCAACTCATCACGAGCGCATCACAACAGATTGTCTGCGACAGTGAACTTTGGTCCTGCCTCGAAGTAAAGCACGATTTGGTCATCGAGCTCTTCGTGGCTGAAGAATTTGTGAACAACACGACGAAGGTAGTGGCACGAACTGGAGCTAGTCGACTGCTCACGATGCGCTTTGCGCTCCTAGTCACGAATAGAGCCGGTATGGGCATCAGTTGGGATGATGAAGTACCTCCACTGTACAGTCACGTGCCGCCCAAACCACCGGCTTACAACGCTGCTCTTGCCGACGGTGGTCAAAGACGGAATTTCGGGTACAATGATCTTGAGCCAGCACCGACTACTGAGTGTCTCGAAGGCGTCGCAAGGTCGCAGCATATATGTTGTTTAATCAGACGACTGAAATCTGCGAGAACCATCTGTTGATCGTGGAGAAACTTCTGGATCACGATGCAAAAGCTACTGTTTCAAAGCATCAATGCTAGTGGACTTGATTGAGACACTGGCTTCGCGTGCTTACATTTCTAATATCAATTCACGAGGAAAGTGCGAATAAGGAGCATGCGTCTCACCAGATGCCCTCCGCTGCTGTCCGTGATTACGTGAGAGCGCCACAAATGGCACTCTATTCAGCAAGGAGCTTCCACATGGTTGACGAGCCTCGTTCACGCACTCGCCGCAGCTTGGCACAACTACGAAACACCTGCACTGCTTCGCCTTTGTAACGAGCCAAACTCTTGTAAGGATTGCTTTCTCTACCACCACGTCGGAACGTTATGCAAAGAGCCTTCACTGACACCCTCCATGATGGTCTCCATCCTCGGTGATCCCGAGCTCCAGCTATATGATCCTGAGCAACTCACCAGTTCTCACTAGAGCCTACATTCGCTGTTCGTGGTCAAAACTTAGTGCCCGGCGCGTGCACCCATGCTGTCATTCGTAGAACCCTGTCTCGCTGCATCCTGAACAAGAGATAAAAATCAGTAGGGTTACTTTCAAAAGGTCTGCGCCACTCCCGAGACCATTGAGAAGACAAGACCACAAACTTTTGCGTTTTTGAGAATACCTTTTTCGAGGATGATCTCGATGATCTTATCTATATCGTCGCTCTCAAATTCGTCGCGGAGGTCTGCGTTTGAGGCAATCAGGAGTCCCCCTTGTGAGCCATGCCTAACTCGTGATAGGTTAGCAATTCATGCTAGTCTTTCAGATATGCATGGGAGTGACAATGATATAAGGGGGCTTGAGCAGACGGTGGATGTTACCTCCCTGGTGGGAGTAAGAATTAAATGATCGACATACAGTGCTTACTCTCGAGTTTTAAAGATCTGGAACGTCTTTACGACCCGTACCAGGGGGGTACTCTTGTCTGAATTCCACCTTTCCGCGGCCTCTGCGTTATTGACAAAGATCACGAACTCGTCATCCTTGCCCTTAAAATAGATCCTGGTCTGTGGTGCTTCACCACGAGCCATAATCGCCGTTGTGTGAATCGTTCGAAACTTCAATTTAGCACAGTACGAGATTGGGTGAGATCAGTCTCCGTACGAGTGAAGATCAAAGAATGAGAAGTCTGGCTAGGCAGTGGTACTCCCGGTTGGGGTGTAGCTGCGCTGGTGGCTGTAAGGGTCTTACTAGTGACAGCAATGGGGAAATCCGCCTGAAACGCGTCAGATTGGTGCCCTTCAGTTGTGTTTTTCGTTCCGTCCAAGCGTAGAGCGAGACGGTGGCCTCGGCTAGAGAGAGTAAGCGAATGGTCCAAACCTCTTGACCAGTCCGAGGAACTGCTGAAGCTCCAGTTTCACATGCCGGGTCAGCCAATCGACGGTCAATTTCTCATGAAGGTTGGCGTCAACCTTGGCATGAGAGTTTTATGCCAAAGAGCCATATCTCCTCCTGGACCGTATTGAACCTTGTCCTTATTGATGTCGAATGGCATGTAACACGCAACGCCGAGCGCAAATTCTCCCGCGTTTACGAGGCAGTTTCCCCATGCATGGCTCATACTGGGTCACTCGCAACCCCAGCTCGCCGACTGGATCTAGCGCTGATGAGGTATGGACGGACACATCGTCCCGTGAGTTTCCAACAGGGGGGTGCGCAAGGGTAAGGCTTGGTCGTTGGCCGTTAACGCTCATGAACCGGGAAAAAAAAACGGGCAGGAGGATAGCAGCAAGCTTCGGTGAGTCATCTTCGGGAGTATGGGGCAACCCACACCTTTTCAGTCTAGCTCTTTGAACAGCTGTTTCGTCTAACAATATTGACTTCGATATGCACGTCTACGACAGACACTGACCATCTTAGGTAGCTACCTGCCATGAACGATCAAGGTCTTACACATGAGGCGTTATGCACTGATGTTGTGCTTGTCGAACTGTTGTCAACAAGTGTCAAGCGTCGCTGCTCTGGACCGTATAGCCAGAGGCAAGGACGCTCGGGGCCGGTAACGAGGCAAAACTCGGGTCTTCGCAACGTTGAGGTGAGGCTGCTAGCCTGTTGTTCAGCTGGAAGCCTTGTATGGAAGCGCCATTGTCGATGCGACTTACTGATGTATTTCGCCAGGTTCTGTCGACGTAGCCATTTTCATTCCCAGGGCAGGCATACACTAGGCTATTTCCACCATTTGATCTGACGAACAGGCTTCAAGGTGGCGTATAAACTTCCAATCTCCCGTTCGGAAGCGTTGCAGGCAGTAGCTGCTTGGTCCGGGACATGGTAAAGGCTCTTCGAACCTCATTTACAATATGACCCGCTCGGGATGTTTGGAACAGGATAGGGTCAGGGTCAATTGCACGCTCTTGACGACTTGGCGAAAAACCAGAAAATCTTATCTGGGCACATACTAGAGGTGGACCAGTATTGCGTACCCATGATGCGGGAATATCCACCAACCAAATAATCGGACAGAGATGGAAGACCCCACATTATGTAACAGAAACCAACTTTGCAGTTCAGAGCT